>NC_135147.1:23789978-24017478 GCF_051014445.1 Colletes latitarsis
GCAGAAGTATGTCTTGCGTTGGAGTACCTTCATTCCCATGGAATTGTGCATAGGGATTTGAAGCCGGACAATATGCTGTTGTCCCGCGAGGGACACGTCAAGCTCACAGATTTCGGGCTTAGTAAAATATCGTTGCACAGAGACCTTGAAATATCCGATTTAATAAATTGCACGCCTAGTCTTTTAACTAGAACACCTGGACAACTTCTTTCGTTAACGTCCCATCTATCTTTCGGCTCCGGACACAGATCCGGCAGCGAATCGGATGTCAGTAACAGGAGCACGCCTGGCATTAACTTACTTGCCGCGTTGCAAAAGTATAGCTCCAAAACGTCGCCTAACTCGGTAGTTTCCTCAACCGCGTCGGGAGATTATTCGCGAGTGTCTGGTATTACTCCTTTCCAATCCGCCGAGGATCTTCGTTTCGGGGAACGTATAGTGGACAATGCTATTGGAACTATCGACGAGGGACAAGAGAGTAGTTCTGGTAGCTACCACACGTGCGAGGCATCATCCAATCGCGTGAACAGTCAACTGGTCCAGGACCTAGAGGACGAGGACGAGTCCACGTTGGAAGCCGAACAGTCTCAGCCGACGTATTTCCATACCAGTCCACTGACCACGTGCGCGACCTCGTTCGTAAGAGGCGCGAAAAGAAAGAGACAACCGGTAACGGGGACGACTGGTCTGACGTGCGAGATAAACGTAATGGAGTTAGAGGCGGACAAGACACCGAAGAGAAAGAATCGTGGCTGTATATTCTCCAGGAGCCCGCTGAATTCCGACATCTCCGAATCAGCGGAGCAACCGAGCACCGATAAAACCGCGACCGGTGGACAAGAAAATGGATCCAGCGGAAGAGTCGCGTTTAGCACGCCTGTGTCGGTTACGAAACAAAGGTGTCACAGCGAAGGGGAAGGCGAGAAATGCGAGGAGGAAACAGCACCGTTGATCAAGACTACCAGATTCCAACTACCACCGTCGCCCGCGGCACACTCGATTCCCGACACGTCCGTGAACGATGCAACGGAGAAGCATCATTCTCCTCAGGGTATATCGCCTATCAAGACGCCAGCGAATTCGGGCAACTGTTACACGCCTTACAGAACTCCAAAGTCCGTAAGAAGAGGCGGTCAGGGCGGTATCAGGAGTTCGGACGACCGTATACTCGGGACGCCCGATTATCTCGCACCCGAGTTACTTTTAAAACAGAGTCATGGACACGCGGTGGATTGGTGGGCTTTGGGTGTGTGCCTTTTCGAGTTTTGTACCGGTGTACCGCCGTTCAACGACGAAACGCCGCAAGCTGTGTTCGCGAATATTCTCGCCAGGGACGTCCCCTGGCCGGAAGATGAAGAATCTTTGTCGTCGGCGGCCATAGTGGCTATAGACGCTTTGCTCACTTTAGATCAAAACGAACGTCCATCCGCGAAGGAAGTACAGGTCATGAGTCTCTTCCAGGAATTCCCTTGGAACGAGCCGCGCAAAGCAGTGCCGCCTTTCATACCTCAACCCGATGATAATTACGATACGTGCTACTTCCAGGGTAAGTTATTCCGTCCTACGATTACTTAACTACGAGCAGATCCCTTTAACACGTTAAGTGCCACGCGAATTTATGAGGAAATCCCTGTCAGGCCACGCTAGAAAGCCTTACTGATGAGTTTGCTAACAGGCCCGGGCGAAACGCGCCCCCTCCTTTCCTTTTCATTTTATCCGCAGCAAAGCAGCGCCACATATGCAATTAATCCACGATTGTTGCGGCCCGAACGGAGAGTTTAGTGTCAGTCACCGGTGACCGACGTGTCAAATCTATTTTCTTTTCTGTTTCCAGCGCGGAATATTATGCAGCACCTAAACGTGAGCAACTGCGACACGTGATCTAGGGAAAATTGTGGGAACCGTCGATACACTGCCTGCTCTTACGATAGGAATAGAACATTAACGCAAGAACTGTTACATTGTAAAACTATTTTTTTATGTAGTTGTATATGTATAATATTAAAAAATATTTTATTACGACTTACATTTTCTGCGTGATCACTTATCTGTAGGCGAAGATTCGTGAGCTTTTATTTTCCATTCGATAACGATTAAAGGAAGATGGAAGAAGGGTGTTGATGATTTTCTTGACCGAGTGTATGAGAGCTGTTTTTATGTGTGTACAAAGTCTCGTTATTCTACATGATGATGCGTCGCGTTATTGGATGATTGTGAGAATGATATCGACCAAAATTGAATACTTTATCGATTGGAACGAGTGGCACCTCCTTTAACCTCCTTTCTTTTACTTCAGATTTTTGTTAATCCAGGGCAGGAAATGCGTTACTCTCGTGTAAACGCCCGGATACTGACCCTTCCCGCATCCTATACCCCAGCTGACGATTCCCACTTGCGTCCAGCGTCCATCGTTAACCATCAGAGGACCACCGCTGTCGCCCTGTAATAAACCTCGTGTCGTCAAATCCTATTAAGAACGATCCAACAAAGAAGCATTGCGATGCAAACCGAACAAGAATCCTTCGCGGCCCGTCCCGCGCAAAGAAAACTGTCGACGATACCACCGGGTGCTGCTGCACCATACTTCACTTTGCATTCGTTATTAGTCCAGACTGGCACCGAAACCTCTTGAAGAATTGCCGGCTGCGGGCCACCTTGACAAGTAAAATATTTACTATACGAATTTTACTGGGTACAAAGTCGCACTTGGAATCGAGAACTAATTTATTTTCTCTTACTCTCTCTTAAAGAACCCCACCCAATGACTGTCGCAGTCTTTCCAGAGTACAGCTGGGATCCGCTTGGCAGGCAGATGGGCCGTATCTGTGCCGTGAATGGAACGGGTTCGCTGAGAGTCAGAAGAGCAATGTCGTTGTACAAGGTACGTAGATTGAAGCCTCTGTGTCTGACTATTCGTTTCACTCGTCGTTCGACGTGTTTAATCTCCGTGTTGGTCTTGATGTTGTAATCGCCAAGACGAACCGTTAGCCTCGCCACGTCCCACGGGTTCATGCTAGGAACATTCAGTTTTGCTTGTATACATTAAAAATATTATGTTAAACATTGCACGGCTACACAAATGCGACTTGGGCTAGGTCTCTGAGATGTTTGGCCAAACATTTACCAGTATATTCCACTATAGTTGGAATAAGACCAATTGTAGTGATACCCAAACTTTTTGAAAGGTGCCTTCCCTAGAAAGAGAAAGAATTTCTGCGCTCGTAATTTCTAAACGATATGACCATCCTAACTCTGTAATCTTCTTCTTCGTAATTGCTGTATCAGTGAACCTCGATCGTTCATAGGAACTCTCTGTGCCCCGAATCGTCTGGGTTTTGCTCGAATTCCAGAACGACCAACGAATACGCCACAAAGAGATAGTTTTATCATGCTGTGCGCCCGTCGTATACTTACTTGGCAACGCAATGAGCCGCGGTTAGAATGTGTTTATCGTCGATGAGCGACCCGCCGCAGAATTGTCGTCCGGAGTTAAAGAGCGCCGCGACCCAAGGCCACTCGCCGAGATCGGCATTCTGACCACCCACAATGCGTTCCTGGTCCTGAATACCGTTCTTCGCTCCACATTGAGATCCGGCCATGCTAAAAAAACTTCCCGTTGTCGATCTCTGCGTGGTGGTAGGAGTGGTCGGTGCACCCGGCCACCAGCCGGGTCTCTTGGTCGGCCAGGTCGTCCCGTAGGTGGGCTTCTTCGTGGTGGTGATCGGTTTCACCGTGGAGACCGTCACGAAATCGAAATACGGCGGATGGGTGGGCAACGGTGGGATGGTGTGATCAGGTGGATGCGTCGGTATCGGCGGTGGCCAGGAACCTGGTGTTTGAGGCGTTCGTTTCGTGGTCGTTGCGTCGTTCTTCTCCTCTTTGTCGGTTCCCTGAAACGTCCGGAGTAGATCAGAGCTATACTCGATAAGATAAACGTTACAATTGTTAAAGGAAACGGTTTAGAGAGAGGATGGTATCTCTGAGATCGAACTCTTATATTTTCAATTGCATTATTTCAAGCTTGGTATCGAAATAACTTTTCCCTTTACCTTACGATAGAACGGTCGTTCGAGATTTCACAGAGGAACTGGACACGATCGGGTACGGTTTTAAAGCCGATCGTAAAAGTTTGCGAAATGGTTTGGTCCGATAGAGACACCCGTGCCGCGGCTTTCTACGCTGAATCTAACGTTTTCGATTCGCATCACGTATTATTTTTACGAGTTCCTGGTAACTAACCGAACTCTGCGATCGACCGAGAAATCGCTCCAACTGGGACTCCATCCCAGCGAAACGTTCTATTATAGTCGTGGCAAAATTGATAGTTCGAGCGTCAACTTTTCAATTTTACACACTACTTGAATTTCTATATTTTTCCCCCCTCCCATTATGATGGTTTGAGTTGTCGAACGCGGTAATTTACCTGTGCATCTTCTACAACAGTCTCATCCTTCTCGCTCGAAGGTGGCGTAACGACCGGAAGTATGTTAGAGCAACAAATCCCAAAGCTAGTTTGGCCAGGATCTCGAACATAACTGCAGGTGTCGTAGACACCGAGGACCCAACCGTCCAAGGCGCTCAGATCGGGGATTTTGAAATAGGGATAGCACTCTTTGAAGCTGGTGCAACGGCCAACCTCACCTTTCGACGTCAGACAGGTATCGCGACTAGATATTCCGTTCCACAGAATACCGCGACTGTCCCTCGATTCGAATCGCCCACCCGAAATGATGGCAGCTATAGAACGAAACAGAATAAGTGTTAAAAATGATGAAAGAACAGTAATCGATGGGAACGAAATTTTTTGGCACGGATAAGGACTAGTTTAGTTTGCCAAGAGTTCATTACTTTTCATAATAACTTCTATTCGCATTTATGTCTCGGAATATCTATTCAATAACTTCGTTACCTCAGCATAAACCACATTGTAATGTTTACAAAGGATCACAGTTACAACCATGAATACTTGCCTCATCGCTTATACATGTACACATGTATTCTTTAACGATGTCCGACAAAGAATGACACATCGTCTACCATTGCGATGAATGCAGATTGTTTACGTAACGTTGTGTGAGTGACTGCGTGACACATTCGTCGAAACAACGTGCCATTGACACCAGAAACCATTTTTAACTTTTTCTGTACCTTTCGTCAAATTTGAATAATAATGAGAAATTCTATGCCCACTCACACTGTGTCACCGTGAAATCTCACAGTTGAACGAACTTTACGAATTCAGAATTACAATTGGTATTCCTTTTGTGTACTCCAAACATTCAGAATATTATCTATAGCCACTGATAATATGAGTTTGATTTGATAATAACGTAAATAATATTATCGCCACTTTCATTTTTTATTATTTTGAAATACTGAAACGTTGCGTAAATAATATTCTGGATCACTCTAATAACAAACCGATCGACCAGGTATTCGTTTACAAATTTCGATCGAATCTTGCGCGACGCATTTTCGATCCTACATATTTACATCGACGCCGCGATTGTATTCCTCTCATGCTCGACACATTCTGATACGTCTTACCGTCGCGGTGAATTTTAATTGCAAAGGATCAAGAAAATGACCCACTTTGCGATCATCGGTCGAACCGTGGCTCGTGGTGACATCGAAAATTTATCTGACCGGTCGCTAAGGAGATATATTGTAATAAAATTCTACCCAGATTCTCGAACAGCGAGTTCGCTGACCCAGGATACACACAGGTACACGCATGTGCCAACGACGAGGCTGGTACGCGCTTGGAAGACTTCCGTTCGCCGTGTATGGAGTGATGGATCAGTTGTCGATGTTCACCTTCGATTATTAGCACGTACGACAGACGATTCTAGTGTCATTAGTACTGCCCAAACGGCTCGATAATTTCGGATAAATCGGAATGAAAGCATCGTAACGCTCGAGTATTTATCTTTTCACTTCCGCGGATGATCCTGAGTCGATACTCGAGGATCCACGAAGCACGTGGCAGTGCAGTAACTTAAAATGGTAACTGTGTGCTGTTACTTTTAAAAACTGAGCGCTTTTTCTCCAACAGAGACGCATACATAATTTATATTTAACCATGGCGCGTGCTATATATGTCGTCGTAGTGGCGCTATTAAAGAAAGTGTATTTTATTTTGGCTTGTAAACGATTCGACGTTTTGATTTTGTTTCAGGATGTTAAAACGACCTTAGTGTAAGAATTCTATTGAATCGAAAGACCTAACTCAAAGCCAGAGACGGAGCAAGGACATCGACACACTGACGACGACTCACCATCGACGATCACCGCGTTATCATCCTCGTGTCCCTGTTCGATCGAGGAGTCGACGACGATCGATCTGGCCTCGGGATCGACGTAGGTCGCGTCAGCGATCGTGAGGATCGCCGCGAGCGTTTGCACCACGAGCACCAGCACCATCATGAACGACGACATGCGTCGCCGTCGGTTCGTGTCCGACCGAACGTGTAACCACCAGCAAGAGAACAACGCGTAAACCTTGGACCAGCACGAGATGTTGGGGCGCTGTTACCCGGAGGGATCCTGAGGCAGACACTAAGTTGCCAATCTGCTGAATGGCCGCTGCTCGAGCTTATAACGGGCTCGTCCTCCCCTCTCGTGCTCACTCTGCTGTTCTTTGCCCCTAGCAGGTTCGACGCTGTCGAGTCATCGGGCTCTCCTCTTCTTCTTTTACCGGCTGGCGAACGCTTCCATCCGTCCCCGTGGAGCCATCGCGAGGAAAAGGGTGGGCAGAGGGCGCGAACGAGAACCGTGGACCGCGACTAACGAGTTTCAATCTCTTGGAAATTGACGGATCGAGCACGTTTTTACCCCTACGCTGCCGGGAAAAGTAATAATAACGTTCGGTAAGTGTTTCGTAGAAATTAACTAAACGTGTAGGTTTCACACATTTTTTAAAGGAAGTTGTGTATCATGGCTTTCGATAGGTGTCACCGCCACGGAGTATTTTAATTCCATAATTTTGCTCATGTATTTATGCGTGCTCGAGGAATCTTGAATTTTAATTTACATATCCGTCGAGTGTAAATGTTTCGATGCACACGGTACTGATCTGATCGGTCGAAGAAGGCAGGGAACGATCCGTTAATGGCCGTAGAACAACCGTCGATCTTTTACTCGATTTTATTACTTATTTTTTCATCTTGGCTTTCGTAATGGTTTGTCAGTCGCTTTGACGATCGTCCGTACCTAATTTCCCCGTTCGATAACGAACGACAGGACTGTTATCCGATGTGTATCGGGAATATGTTATTCGACGGGTACGAAACACGCTTCTGGACGCGATCGAGTCGACAATAATTTCGCGCCGATGATTATGCAAGTTACGTGACGGAACCGGCTCAACTTTGATTTGTCGCCGTTCGAATGCCCTGTCGAACATGAATGCCGAGCTCAAGTCGCATTTGCATAGAGAGTACGATCCTCGGGCTGGCCTTGAAGAGGCCGGGTAGAAGGCTGCACGTAAGGGACGGCCGTGAACTTGCCAGCCGTGTGATCCTCGCGCTCCATCGCGAATGCCAAGCGGTAAGGTGTGCATTTCCTTTTGACCACGATGAATGGAATTTCTTAGAACCTGTCAGTGTACTTACACTGCACGGTGTTATAAAGATTGCTTCCGAACGATGTTCACGACGCGAGGAAAATCCGTTTTTCCGCCTATAAAGTTTGCCTTCCGAGACGATAATGCTCAGCTAGTAGATCACTCTCATTCCTTTTCTAATATTTTTTTTTTTTTTTGAGAAACTACAAAATTTTGTAACATATAAATTTCTCTCACGTGTTTCTATGGGTTTAAACAGGATCTACAAATTTTCATATTCAAGAAAATTTATATTGTAGACTGGAATGTATTTGCATATGTATCGTGGCTTTTATATTATTTTAGTCTGTAGTTTTGCTCACCCCTAATAAATGGAAGTGGAAGTATTAAAGTTTAAGCGATTAAAGTTCGGATAATAGGGGTTTTTTGGGCGTTGAAGGGGCCAAAAAATCAAGCACCTGTACCCACCGCGTGTCGACGCTCTTCGTTTACGAAAATAATATCAAGGGCAGTCCGTCGGACGAAACAAGAACGAAAAGAAGTTAGGACCGATCCGTGAGATGGACGTAAACTTAGCGTTTCGTGGTTCAACGAACTGCCTCTTAAAGGACGAGGAGAGGAAACCCGCGTTGCTTTGGTCTTTTTTCAGCTCCTCTCGTGTTTAGTTCGAGCAGGCCATTAATAATTCGCGCCAAAGAATCGTCGATTGTAGCGTGTTCGATATGTACGAGATAGAGTTTCTAAGAACTCTAATAGTCTTTGGATAACAGTGGAATCTAAATCGAAAGACATCGTTTAGAAAGAAAAAAGATAGAAAAGATCGTGAATTTAATTGCCAAATAAAAAGTAATATTAATAGAAATCGCATATTTGAATATAATTTTTCAATGTCGTGACTTAAATTCCGAGAAAGATGGCGCCACCCTCGGCGAAAGGGACTTCCAATAATTGATAAGGCGACTGCCACACTCGTCAAACCGGACCATTCCGAAAATGTTCGCGAGCTATTTGTAGGACCTGGAAGACCAGGGTATCTCGGAACGTTGAACTCCCGCTTTCGCAGAAAATTCTTCAGGGTTCGTCTGACGGAGGATCTCCCTTTTGGTGGCAAAGTCTTAATGGCGATGTCTGACGATGCTATCTTCGCGCTTAATTGCAAACCGATGTCACCGGAAAGATCAAGGGGACACGGTTTGTAATTTTGTTCATGGACACGTGGAATTCTTAGAGATGGAAAGCTTACATGGGTTTTTCCCCCGAGCGTATTGCGTTATTTGATATACACGTTCTAATTCGAAGCGTTCAATTTCTTCTTCGGCGCCTCTCTTGAACCTGATTTAAATATTCGAGTGATTTATGGCGGACACGTTATAACGTGTACATCCTCGAGACCCGAGAGATCGAACAGGATATTTCTTTTAACCCCATTCGTGGATTTTTAACGTTTGTTGTGGATTACTCAATGCGTTCGAGGACCGGTTTCGTATTCCGTCACTAACCGGTAAACGGTAAATGTTAAAAATTATTATAACATGCATATGTAAAACTAACTTTGAATATTATTGTATACGTTCGTTTCCAGCGAATCTGAAAGGGTTGAAGATTAGATAGATGATTATTATGTAAAACAGTTCGTCTACGATGAATACCAAAAGATTTTCGAGTATCGTCCTTTATCTTAATTTCGTTGTGGCGCCACTGTTGGATCACTGGCTCTCGAGTCTCGGAAACGTGGAAACCGGTTGCGTCAGGGTTGCTTTTTATTATGCGGCTATAAACAGTATCAATGCACTCCACGTTTTACAACGCTGTTTGACAAATAAAATGCACGATGTTTTCATTAAGTTGTTACACAGTGAAACTTGCTTCCATCGAATTTGAATTGTTAATTCTTGGAGGTATCCATTTAAGGTAGTTTCTTAGGGTGTGTGTACGTATAATCGACGAGGAACTACAAAAGAAATCGTACGTTATTTGAAGTTTTTTAAACCCGTCTCGAAGTAACTAAAGATTTGTCATTGCGTAAGATTTTCATCTGAAAATCTGTTGTTTAGCCAAATCGCGTGCATCGATCTCGGTAATCGTTACGTAAGAACCACCCTTCGTTCGCGAGTTATTGACCAGCAAGGAATTCGAACGACAAAGGCCAACGTGTGTACAGATAACTTTACGCCAGGGCCAGTGTCCCCCTACAAGGTCGTTTATTCACACGCGATCGTCACAGTAGGTATTCAAGCGTACAGCATGTAAACGATTAATGGTGACACTGAACATGAGTATTGGACTTGAAGCATCGTACTTAACGATCGATGCACCGGAAGGAAGACTAGCAAAGGTCTGGACCGATTCGATAGATCCAATTTTTCAACGTACCGTGTTTTTGGGAATTTATTTCTAAGTTTTGTATATTAAATATTCAAAATGACGACATCGTTTAAATTGATGGATGGTCTTGGAGCGTTCTTAACAATTGAGCTAAAAAAAATAGCACCGGCGCAGGCCCCCTCGATATCAAACGGTTCCCGTCCCAAACAACTTCTGGTATCTCTAAAAAGGAGTGGTCTCTTTTAAGTGCCTCGCCCCGTATACAACTGTGAAACCAACTTAGATCCCTCTAAAAGTTTGTCAGGCACCTCCGTCCAATTTTATGATCCGTGACTTGTTTTATCCTTTATTAGATTCTCGGCTAACAGGTTTCATCGGACACCCGATGCAGAGAATACTCCTCTGTTCCTCCGGCTTGACGGGGAACTTATTTCTATTACTCCTATTGGAGAACCATACACGTCTAATCTCTTAAAAGAATTATTCCTCGTCGTGGCAATGAAAACACGTAATTTATAAAACGTACTAATATAATATTTATTGTTTGCAATAAACAGCGTAATATAATATCACCTCTGGCACAATCTCACGATGGCAAGACAACGCGAAAAACGGTATATAATCGGGTACTCTGACATCATATCTGGGTCCGGGGACGTGGCTACGGATTCTCGAGCCCCGTCTAAACAAAACAGTACACTGTGCGCGTTCGGCCCTTGAGAAAAAAAAATTAAAATCGGGCCTAACATTTCTAACAAAATTAAGGCGTATGGGGCCTGTCGGGCGCGTTCCGCATCGTCGTTTAACGTGGTTTAAGTATGATATCGAGACACGGCTGGGAAACGGCCACGAGAAGCGCTCAAAGCTCGCGGCAAGTACGAAACGCAGCGAACAAAATCGTACGAGTAGAGAAAATGGCGGACGAACCGTAGACGCGGGGGCGTTTTCTCTTTCGTCGCGCGAAGCTGACGTTTCACCAGTCTGGTTCAGCGATTTGAGCCTCCTCCTGACCCTGACGCAGGCTGCCTTTCCATAATGTATCATTAATTAATAATATTTAATAAACGTAAGGATAATAAAGGGATCGTGCGATAGCAATAAAAAAAAAAAAAAAAAATAATATCGTTCGCAGCCGCTCGTGCACGCGCGACGAGTCCTCTCGAGGTGCAAACGGCGTTATGACGAATAGAACATTTGGGTGGTTCGAGGGCTGGGCTGTGTGCGCGTGGCTGTGGGTTGAGATATCGATTACGGTTAAAAATGTCATGGAGCAACGCTAACAATCTTCATAATCTTGTAGATATCCCTATTCTCTCTCTTTCTCTCTCGACTCTCAGGCATACACACTCCTCATTCACTCGCGTACTTTCGCACATTACACTCTCTTTCTCGCTTCTTCCTCCGACACACTCATCCCTTGTATAAAAATAATAATAATAATAATAATAATTATATACGGTATTACGTAGCTCTAGTCAATAGAATCAATAATATTAATAATATCAAACTATATGCTGTTCTTGCAATAGATGTAACAAAATATAGTACTCATTATAATAATATGCATTTTACAAGCGTATTTTGATCCTTGCTTTGATATCGGTGTGTCGCGACGTATGTGTAGCGTGTGTATGATTTGTGGAATGCTCTCTAGTCGAACCTAAACGCGACTAATTACCATTTTATTATCGATGATGTGCGTGTACGTGTTTGTGTGCGTATGTATACAGGCGTAACTTTCTCGTTTGATCCGATGAAAAATTACGCGACGAGAAATGGCAGAAATGGCTCGCTTTCGACGGTGGCACGTTAACGTTATTTCACCTTAAAAACAATATGATCGCAGGCTATCGGTACCATTGTACCCTCGTCGCCTGGGACGACTTTTTTCGCCGGAAGTCGTTGACGATTATTCGCGCACACTCGTGTCTGCCATGATCGACGATCGAACTCGGGTTTCACAGGGGCTCGCGTTCACCATTCGATCCCTTTGGGGATTCGTGTGCATACGGTTTCGAGGGTGGCAATGGAAAATGGTCTCTTTTCTCTCCACTACACGCTACGCTATCTAAGAAGACGTCCTAGGCGAATGGAAAAATGAAATTACATCCCCCAAAGGGTCGTCCAACGTTCGAGCAGGGGTCGCGTTGACAGATCGATTATAGCGATATAACGTGATTGCTTATAGTAATCTACACTAAATATCGATGACGCGTCGTTCACTGGTGATTCCATCGAAATTTACCGGCGCGTCTTGCTAGTCTTCTAATGGATTATTCGTTTTTCCGTTTTCTTTTTTACAATCGTCCATGAGGGTTACGTATTTGAGTAATACTTGGTCTTTGTATGATATATCGAAGTAATCCTGGGGCACTCAGGAGGTTCTGGAATGATAGTGAAATACCTAAACGATACTTACTAGTATTAAGTAAATGGACAGTTCGTGCAAGTAGGAAAGATATGTGAAAAAGGGAGGATACGATACTGCTTCTCTTCTCGCGATCGAAATAGACTTTTAATTAGGCAGCTGGTGGACTCGATGCAAGAAGCGACTCTTTCGTGTTTGGTAAAAAGGACTCCAGATATTCTGTGTTTCCAAAATATGATCACGAGTTATTTCCTTTATAATTTAACATCTTAAAGTAATATTTAACTTTTATGCACGATATTCAGAGTTTTGCATAAGCTGTTTGGACCTAATTTTGACTCGAGGCCCTTCTACCAAACGTCAAAGAATTATGACACTGATATGCTTCAGAACTTACGATTGAATGGGTGCGCGTGTGTGTATGTGTGTATGCGAGCGTAATGATACGAAGAGATAATGCTCGGATGGCACCCTATCTTGGAATGGCGTCGTTGAGAATTTTTTTAAGTTCTAAGCGCGAGTCTTGCTATAAAATAAACATTCGCGTCCTTACAGATGGCTAAGAGCAGCGACGCTTCGCTTCGTCGAACGTGCGAACGAGAATTTTTAAACTCTAAATCGACGATACGATAAAATAGAGTGGACATTTTCATATACAATCTATACGTCATACGTATTGCTTAACATGTAACGAAGAGGGGAAGGGGAATGGAGGGGATCGGGGCAAGGAGGTTCCTTAAATCAATTTTGATTGATTTACATATAGCCGTCGCGTTTCATCCACGACGCCACGGTATCTCTCTAAGCTAACAACCATCGATATAAATTGTTCACAAGTGAAAACAAACAAAAATATAAAATAACGAGTCGCCCTGCGTGGTTAGAAACACGCTTCCTCGCGAAATTGCGCTTCGAATCGACGCCAACGCTGGTACAGGCTGTTCGACGACCGGTATTATACGGAGAAGGAAAGATCAGTCTCGGTGGACAGTGTCGAGTAATTTTTTTATCGAAACGCCACGCCTTTCAGGGCTGATCTTTCGTTCTGCCAACTATACATTCCGCGCACACGAGCTATAATATTTTTATCATAAAATTTCCAACAGCGTACCAAGAGAGCGTACTCTTGGCGGTAACAAATACGAGGTTGGTTCAAATATAATCGTGACTCTTTCCGTATTTATGGAACCTCGACTCAATCGAATCGTTATTTATAACGAGACAAACTGAATTGACTGAAAAAATAAATAAAATTTTCATCTTACCTGTCTATCGTTCTACGAATCTTTTACATCTATTACGTTGTATTCTTGGGGGGGTGGTACAAACTCTAGCCACGTCGCTGCTTCCGTATGCCAAGGTACACGCCCAATAAATCCACGAAAAACAGGATCCCGTTTATACGCGAACCACCCTCGCAATTTCGTAGAACGTGTCGAGAACCGACTATCGATATTGACAAAACGCGTCCTCGAGATCAAACGTCCACCCGTGTCCGCGGAATCCCCGCGTTCGAACGACAACCGCCCGCGCCAGCGTTGCCCGAGCATCGCAAGACGACCAACTACATCAACTAACAATCTGATTTGACTTCTTACGATTATACGGTACGGACAAGTACGTCGGTCCGTTCAGCAGTCCCAAAGTACAAACAGCAGAAAACGTTGCTCCTCGCGTAATGGGACGTTCGCCGAACGCGTCTTCGTTTCTTCCTGGTCTTCGTCCTCGCGCGATCGTTGATCGGGATCCAAGCGTTCGATTATCCTTCGCGCTGGTCTCTGAAAAGCTCCCTCGTCCCTCGTTTTCGAACTATCGAGCGTCCTTTCGCATTGCACCGTCGCCGATGATCCATCGGGCTCTCGCGATCATCGTCGGCTGCTCCGTCCCACGGACTTATTTACACAACGAAAGCTACGGTATATGCGTATAAGTTTATTTTTCCTCGCGGCACCGTGTCGCCTCACGTGTTCCCGTTGTCGTGGACGTGCGAGTGCCCGTGGGCGGAATTGGCGAGCGGCGAGTGAGCTATGTGGGCGGGCGACGAGGGTAGCACGATCAGGGTGACGTCGTAGCCAGCGGTGGCCGGCGGGTCGCCCGGGTCGCCAGGATCACCAGGCGATCCGGGATTGTTCGGGTTGCGGTCGTTGCTGGGGTCCGGGTTTACTCTGGAGTGGCTCACCTCCAGGAGGAACAGGTCCTCGTCCACGTAATATCGGATCATGTCGTCGTCAATTTTCGCTGTAATTCTGAAACAGGTCGATTGAAACGTCGTTAACGTCGATTGCGATCGCGGTGTATGCGCGATCGTGACTACCCTGCTTGGAAGGACAATGTTCCGGGAATGGGGCGTACTTGGTACTTGATGGAGGAAAGTAGTTTGATCGACGTGTGATGGAAGAGTTGTAATAAGCACGCATGAAGATCGAAAAGAACAGTTCAGCTTGCGAGGAGAGCTCACGGGCGCGGACTAGAATCTCTGTGTGTGTGTTCGTCGAAATGGGATTATTCTCTTGGGATATTTCAGTTTAAAGTTTTGTTGTAAATGCAAACGCAGGCGAGGCGAAATGTCGTGTCGGGGGCAGCCATTTTCCATCATTGCGTGCCAACGCATCCTTGGCGAACCGAGCACAAGTCGTTCCTTTCCTATTGCAACAATATTATAATTTTTCTGTTTCTATAGATCTTCCGTAGATTTTTTAAAACGATTTTCTGAAACACATTAAATCGGTGATATTCCGAATATTAGGCGTATTTATTGCAACTTTGTTTTATCACACGTCAAATAACTATTGTTTGCATGAAAAATGGCCATTTTCGAACAGTGTCCTTTGGGTCGAGGTTCGACGGAGTGGCGGCAACGGGTGCCCGAGAATAACGTGTAAATTAGAACCTGACATTTCATGTGTTTCGTGTCGAGGGGCAGGAAATTTTGAATTCTGTCGCATTCGTTCGTGTGAGGTACATTTAAAACAGAGTATGGCTGAGGAAACCTTGCTCGATAGCTCGACAGATTCGATCGCGCGTTAAGAATCCTTTTAAAGAAACAGATTTACGTTTGTTGCAATTGAAACATCGCCACACGAATATCGGGGATGAAAGGAGTACTATTATGCCCATGTCAGACATAAAAATTAACAATAATACGTCTTAATTACACTAGAATGAAAAGAAAAAAGAAATAAAAATTTAGATCGTTCAAATCCGCCCATTACATTGACGATAATTATTAATCATAAACTTCGGAAGTGTATAAAAAAAAAGAAGTATTGATTAAATGAGGAGTGAATTACACTACAGAAGGTACAGTTGTACACTGTTTCAATAACTTAACGATTAAAATTTTAACGTTCTTCAATGTTGAAAATGAATAATCGTGCCAAAATTTTATGAGGAAAATAAGAGAAAATCCCTGACCTCGGAGACTGAAACGATCCTAGCAGGATCGACAGAAGATTACGATTTAAATGCGATTCGAGCAGGCGATCCTCCAACTACTTCGAGTGACCAATTATAAATTACCGTCAAAGTCATCAAAATTGAAACATCCTTGGTGAATTTCGATAGCGGCGCCGAGACAAGGCTTATCGGGTGCATCATGCCTGGTCAAAGCAGGGCGTTGCGCGCGAATCTGTCGGTTACCGAGACCGCGGTATCAAAAGTGAACGACGAGCGGAAGTTCCGTGAAACGCGGCCGGAAAGTGAAAACACAAAGAGCAAGAACAACAAAACACACGTTTAATCTCAGGCAAATGAAGTGGCGTGATGCGTCCGAGAGGCACGATATGTACATGCTGGTGTCTAAGAAGCAAAAGTAGGCATGCGGAGAAGACGTGCGGAGGCAGGCAAAAGGCAGGCACAGGCGCGCTCGATTACTCGTGACAGAAGAAAAAGACAAGTAGCAGAAGAGATTAGTGGATTAGTCGGAGCATCAGGACGACGCGGGGTGAGAGCGTGGCCCGTCAAAGAGAAAGAGAGAGAGATCGGCGCAAGTACCAGGCAGAAAGAAGTAATTAGAGAGTATCAAACGGCGTGGTAGATCGAGCAAGAAAATGATAGAGCAAGAGAAAGAAGATACGGTGGATAGAGGCACGATCGCAGCGTGATAGGGAAGAGACTACCGAACCAGCCGGAGAGAAGTCAGGCAATGTCACCGTTATGGCATGCACTACGTGGGCGGTGCATGCAAGTAAAGATGACACTCTACTAAACTTACCCCTTTGTGTTTTTGCGATAGAGGTTATTAATACTCGAGGATGCAATTTTGTACTTTGACTCAATCTGTAAAATAGAAAAAAGTAGAACATTAGAAATTTTGACAGTGGTTGCGGACCATCGGGTCGGGGAGTTTTCTCCGTGCTCGACCCCCGAGGAAAGGCTACCGTAAAAAAAAAAAAAAACTGTATCGAGTCCGCGGACGCGTCGAGACAGAGACAAGACGAGAGACAGAGAAGGGACAGAAGAGCAGATTCGTCGCGTCTAGGAGGATAGAAAGAACGATAGGCCGACTCGAAAAGAGAGATACACATCGGGCGGGGGGGTTGGGTGGGAGGAGAACAGAAAGAGAAAACGCGATCACATACGGTTAAAAACAGTTCGCACGATCGGTCCGCGGCGGACGAAATGGCGACTGGACTCTCGTACCGGAGCACGCGCGTGAAATAATAGAGGAGGAACGCGAACAACGAATACCATGTTTTGCAATTTCTTTCCACTTTTTTCTTCTGCCACTGGATCGCTAGCAACAATGCGACCATCGGTGTCTTCTAGCTTACCGAGCAATGGTTCCGGCGCGGCTGGCGACGCCGAAACCATCGTTCGTGTCAGGCAACTCAGGGGTTAATCGATCGCGCGTCGTCGACAGACGACGAAACATGATCGTATTAATTTGTGAGGATTTTTGGAGGAGTGATGCATGCGCGTTAATATTAATACCAGCGTATGGAACGGTGCAACAAGTATTAATAATGGGTGTGGTATGTCCCCTCGCATGCATGGCTAATACATCATGGGTGTGTTTCTTGTAATATTATCCCGTGTATACTCTCGCGCATCACTCATTACTCATACCGGGGGCAACGGGTGTCAAAATCGAACACGGCCGCGCGGCTATACGTGATTAATCGGCCGCGTCGAGATTATCGCGATGTTAACCGTCGCGAACGTCGAAACGGGCCGCGCGTGTCGCTTTCTATCGGGACTTGTTACCGTGCAGGTTTCGAAACGTTCGTTCGTTATAAATAGAATCGAACGATACCGCGTTTTCGAACGCACCCGAGCCTAACCGTGGCTCACTTATGTAACGCGCCAATTTTTTTTCGACGGCCCTGGCTCGCGTGATTTCTCCGTTTGAATTTTCCTGCCCTTTTAGAAACGGGATTACGAACGAATCACGAGCCGCGAACGCGTGAATTTTATTCGCGAATAACGAATAAAAATTCATTCGCGAGTTTGAAACCTCTCGACGGATTCTTCGAACCGTTATCCAGGCGGACGGAAGCTAGTTTGCGATCGAATCTAAAATGTTTCTTTCTATAATTGCCAATTTTATCTTTTAATTCGTTGTAGATTTTGTTTAGACAAGAGTTTTGCCCGTTTCTGTTCGATATCGTTGGACGAATCGGTCTATAGTCGGTTTGAAGGAAGAATCATCTAGGGAGACCTCCCACCTTTCCAATATAGAGAATTTTACCCCCACTCTGTTGGGTGATAGCGACGGGTTCGAGAGTACCGCGTGCAACGTACAAATCTGATGAAATAATATATATTTAACACGTTCGCTACCAAGCATCACGAGAAATCCCAACTCGTTATTCAGAATATTTAGTGTAGATACTCATAAATTACGATAGCGAACGTGTTAACCATTAATTCAAGCATACAAACCCCATCCTGGTCTTTGGTCCTCGAGTAACTTGAAATAAAAATTGATAATTATTTACCATGTTAACGATCTCATCGATTTCAATGACCTTGAAGTATGATGAGTGGGAAGATCATCGAGTATCTTCGACTCGTGATTGAGGGTTGTTCACACCTAGTTTCGAAATTATTGGCATTAAAAAATAAGAGAAACATGGTAGATTATTATAATTCATTTTTGAGTCTCAAACACAGATCCAAACTCCTTTTTAACATACTCTAAAACCATTAAAATCGATGACGTCTATACTAATATAAACGACTGGTTTTAATAAGAAAATTCTTTGATTCTGTTGCTATGCAGAACGTGTGTATCAGTTGGTTTTATCGAACAAACGACAGTAGATCCATCCCCCTGCCTGATATATTTATGAACCTTTCATTTTTAACATACTTCGAGGACATTGGAACGGTGTAGCTATTAACATGGTAAATAATTACCTAAGAATCGTGTAGTGTATTTAGGTAAACGTATCAATAATCGAGTGATTGAATCAAAGGCAATCCTGGTGGTCATATCGTTCGTCTCAAAAAATCAAAAAAACATATTCCATAATGTATCGACTACTGGTACATTTACTCCAAAACTGTCAATCGGTCGTAAAAGTCGTGTTCCGTTCAGACTGCGAAAAAATAAAAGTGGGAGTTCAAATCAGAACTTCATCCCCCCAACTCGATTCTTCCTTCCTGCAGGCGAACCCCAAAATGGCTGACGCGAATCTATGCGTGTCTAGGTGTGTTGGACCCGGTGCGTGTGGTCTAAAGAAGAATTCTAGACGTGTCTTACAGCGTTTAAAAGTCCCTGGACGGTCGGTGGCGTCACGTGCAGGGGTGTGTAGACGTCCTCGGACTCCTGGCGAACGTAGAGCATCACCCTTTCCTCGGTGTCGGCTGGCCGCAGATGGGGCGGTTGTTGTTGAAGGTGTAGTCGGTTGCCAACACCGGATACCACCGTCCCGGCTAGTCCTGCCTGTTGCACGCCCTGCAGCACCGAGCCCTGTAGCTCCTGGACCTGCATCAGCAACGAGTCCTTCTTGTCGTGCAGGCTAGTCAGATTGTCGGGCGGAAAGTGGTTGTGGAACTTGAGGGCAGGCAAGCTGGGTCTGCCGCAGGCTGGGTAAGGGCTGCTGCCACCCGCCTTCAATCCTCCGCCCTCGCCATTACTGAGGGACGACGTGTCGGTGTCGCCACCGCCCCCGCCGCCGCCTCCGTAGAAGCCTGACAACTCCATTGTCGAGAACTGTCGTGGAACAAGAAACAGACATTTTTGCTATTTGCAAGCACGAGCTACTCGTAATCGATCTCGAATTCTTTTCACACATCAGTAATGGATCAAAGAGAAATGTTTCGGATCAAACTTGGCTTCCAGAGAATATCTCTCTTCTATAAATTAGAATTAGAATTATTCCATGTATCGATGATCGACGTACGCAAGAAATTATGATCTTGAATAATTTTTAAAATAAGGTAGGTCTGAAAGGGACCCCCAATTTACGAAGGAGCCAATTTATAGAAGTTGAAGTTTGACGAGTTAAATTCGTCTATTGTTTAATGTCTGTGGACTCTAGTCATGTTTATAGATTTCGGAGAATATTTATTTGTTCGGAGTATATCTGAGTATACTATTTCTAGCAGGCACTGTAGCTTGTTCTATATGGTTGGTATCGCGATGTAAGAGTTGCGTTTCGTGGAGAGTTTTGGCGGTGTTGAGAGCAGAGGATTGTGATGGATACTACATAGACATTGTTGGCAGCATTTTAACCCTTTCGTTCGGACAACAATGTTTTACGTTCACAGAAAGATCGTTTAAAAAAAAAACCATATGATTGCGAGAGAATCTCATTGGTTAGCTGCGTTTCCAACCAATGATAGTCGTTCCAAAAATAGTCTTCTCTACTATTAGTACCCGTAACAGAGATAAAACACAACTACTATACAGATGATACAAATCTTATGCCAATTCCTGTATAGTATTTCACTGTTCCTCCTCTAGTGGCACTAGTAGTAGAGAGTAACTTAATTTTGAGTTAAAATAACGTAACAAAAGTTCTCTATTCTTTCGGGAGGCATGTTCAGAAATGTTTGGAAACCACTAACGTGGAGTATTCGCGAGTGTGATAATGTTCGAGAAATATATTGAAAAATTGAAAGTATTTCGAAGAAGATAGTGTCGTAAGTTGTGTACGAAATTTTCTTGGTGAATGTGTGCTTCGAAGAAAGTGTTCAAAAGGGGAAAAGAATAGTGGAACAGTACTGTATGGGTACCTTGTCAATGGTGTGCTCCGCCGGTGGGGAAAATAGGACTGGAGGTTTGTGAAGGTCCACCATCGAGTAAAATTCGCTGCGTTCCGTGACAGAATGGTACAGTTCGTCGAGCTTTTTCCTGCCAGTGGCCGTCATCTTCCTCTTCGCTGCTCTCCTCTCCTCGTCGCGAGTCTTCCTCTCGGCCCCCTGGTAAATAACATCAGTAATTCATGAGTTTTTAGATTCGAGCTACTTCATTTTATACAAAAGCAAAAAAGCTCATAGGGGCTTAGATCGAGCCCCTGTAGCTCCCTTCCTCGTATCCGCCACTGTTTCCTTATAAATAACATGCAATCGATAGGTAGAAATAGAAATCTGATCCGTTAGAAAACAATCGCTTCGAGGAAATAATTACATATAAAATAAATTGTGGTTATTGGAGCGTTTCTTGGAAAGATGTATGCTGCGATTAGGTTTAATAATAGAGTATCCTTTCTTGCCCATATTGTGCAACATCTATTTCAGTATAGCGAGTTTTAATGGAAGATTCTTATAAATAGAAAAATAATCGAGAAACGACCAGCAACTAATCGATACTTATTTATTTTATCTCCAAGCATACCTTCTAATCCATATATTTATCATTCATAAAAGGTACGAACCCTGTAAGACAATAAAGTTAGTAGTTCTAGACCTATTACCATTAATCTAGATCTGCTCCGTTAACTGCAATTTTGTTTCGAATAGTATTTTAATTTACTTCGTAATGAGGTTGAAAAATGGAGGTAAATTACAACTACCTTATCGCAAAAGACTTTGATCTGACAGTAGCCACGATGGGACGGCGGTGTGTACGAGTGGGCGTGCGGGGGTGGTTCCTCGTAAGTGTCCACTTGGATATGCAGAGGCAAACCCTTCACACCCTTCTGACTCGAGAAATCGGTGCTGAGACACTGTACCGCCACGTTGATCTGCAACAAGACACGCAAATACCTCGATCTCATTAAATTTCTCGTTAAAGTTTTCTATAGATCGCAATATGGAAACGTGAATCTCTTTAATGAACGATAAAGGGCTCTCGTACCTTCGCCGAGGATTCGAGTGGATTCCAATAAACGGCAATCGCGTTGTGTGCAATTTCCTCTATGCAGCCCACCAGTCCCACGCTGTTCTTCGTGTCTGTAATGTATAGATCATTGTCAAAGTCGCAATCACTCTGCACGGGCTCGAAAGGGCGCCATTTTGCGCCATCTTACCGAACTTGCAAAAATCCTATATCGAGCGGCTTGCGCAGAAAATATCACGACAGTGATAAAAATTAAAACGTCAGAAATAATTTAGTAAACTATTTACTTGTAATTATTGTGTAGACCTGATATTTTTTTTAGTAACACAGTAAAAGTTATAGTGTTCCACTTTAGAAAATTATACGGAGATTATGCACCGTTCGATCCCCTTTTAATATTGCCTTACGATATTTTTATCTATCCCCAACCGTTTTATGGATACAGCGTTTTCCACTTGCGTGGGACACTGTGTAATTACGAAAGATATAAAGATGTAAGGTTTTAGTTTTGATCGAGCGAACTGATTAGAATGTAATTTGTGCGTGTGTATACGATGGTACCCATTATTCAGAAGAGGATTTAATGGTACAAGCTTGGCGATTTTGCACGCTTTACTTACCCGCGTCGAGAATACGTTGCTTGACAGAATGTTGCCTTCCGTGCCAGAACTGCCACGCCTTAATCTCGTCTTCGGGGCTCTTCTCTTCTCGGAACATCAACATTACCACGCTCTGCGCGACAAACCATCAAGAAAACGGCGTAAGTACTTTATTAAGGTTAATACTGTAAGGGTAGATAAACATGGTTTCCGCCGACGTATTTTATACTATTCTTTTTTCAGTTTGTTTTTCGAACAGCAGGCATAATTTCACGTGATCGTGTTTTAGTACCTTCTGCAGCTTCTTAACGTCGAGGTTCCGTTATGGTTCTTTAGATCAGATTAACTAATTCTCAATGAAACGCTCTGTCTCCGCGATGGATACGTTTTGGATAATATTCGAAAAAAAGAGCGACGAAATTGAAAGTAACAGACGGGAAGCATTTTTACGAGACTCACGGGTAAAAATGCAGTTTTGCTCATTTTCAACAGGAAACGTTCGTGCAAAAAATTGACGTAGACGCAATGGCAGCAGGATGCAGAGGATTAACGTGGTTCGTAGAACAGGCGGCGAACGAGACGTGGGAAAAACAACCATATCGACGATCGAGTCGAAAGTTTAGATCGTCTGTCTGTCGCGACAGACAGAGCGAGTGTACGCAAGATCGCGTGCATCATAAATTACACGGTAGCGTGCAATTATGTAATGCAAATTACAGAGATTCTGGGATCAATAGGCATCAATGAGCGGTTCTGCGTATTTCGCGGCGGGAATTTTTCAAATTTCACGCATAATGATGCGCCTGCGCGACCCCCGCGGTATCATTTGTTTTCGACGATTAGCGGGCAATGTTGACCAGAATGTAATTAAATTTACAACTGGAATTCCCAATTGATAATTGCAGTCAATAATATTTTAAATCGCAAACGTCAATTCTAATTATAATTAGAATCTATAAGTAATCAATTAGAAGTTATGGCCTCTGGAAAATTGGACCACTTTTATGGGGGTTTTCTCAGTTTACGGGTATAAAGAACAACTTTTCGAATATTCTTAGAATTCCTGCATATTCTACATTAAAACAGGCGTTGTTTGCATTTTGAAACATTAAAATCCTTCAATCCGTTCAAAAGTTATGATGTTTTAAACATACGCATGAAACTTCAGGGGAATCATTCATTCATGGTCAGACATTATATTATCAGTAAGGAATTTTTTTCTCGAAAGTGCGTAGGATTTTGACGGTATGTGTAATGACCAAAAATGATTGTAATGAACCTCCACAACCGAAAATAATTTTTTTAGAATGATTTGAAATTTTTTAATTTCGTCGAAAAATTTTTCCACCCTCTCTATGATAGTTATTCAGATAACCGGGTGCCGGATAATCCGAACACTACTGTACCAGTTTTCTTGATTTCCCTGGTTGATTCCTTGATTTCTTGTTGGTAAGACTGGACAATGCTCGATCGGTAACGGAAAATAACGCGGAATCTGTTCGCGCAGCGCCAAGGCGGCAAATTTCGCGTGAGCGTGGCATCGTTCCCGCGACATAGACACGCTTGAACGCTCGGCTCCGCGCAGGCATATAAATCACGCGGTACCGTATAATCCGGTAGCATAAATCGCACCATTCGACACTGCTAATTCCCAATAAACGACCGCGTATTCGTAGATAGCCGTGTTTTCGATCTTTTCCACCGTTCGCGATCGTGATTCATTGGTAAAAATGTGTCGTACGGCCGAGGTGCAATTATGTTGATTAATCGACTGGGACACGGGACAGTCGATTTTTATCTCGTTGCGAGCTGTCGATCGAACGATTGGTCGTTTCGATTAAAATGGCGGCCGTGGATCGCGTTGGCTGCCTACGTCTCTGTAATTACGGGGTATAAGGTTTCGGTGTATGAAACTGTGGTCTACGAAGAAAGGAACGCGCTATAGAAATACTAGAGATTGCACGTTAATAGAAGTCATTTAAGACGCTACTAAATGCGCCTTTAGTGCTTCCCCGAGACGCGAGTACGAAACTGCTGTGCATTCGATAATAACTAAGTACGCTTATCGCCGTAATTATTGCGTAGAGAAGTTTACGAGTCCGTACATCTTCGAATGACTGGACGAAAGTTTGAATTCGATAATTCGAGAGTAAGCCATTGGTCAAAGAATATCTAGAAGAGGAACGTCGTCGGGGTATCTCGTACGGGACAGCACCGAGTCTGCGTGACCGACGGGTGTCGATAGAGACCTCTGTCGACCGCTCGTACGACCATAAGTTCCTCGTTGCACCGCCGTTTAAACTGCCCGATCAGATAAAACGCTAACCTTCGCGACTAACTAGTTACCGCGTGTCCCCGGGGCGTTTTCACGGGTTAATATTCATACCCCGGCCGCGTACAGATTGCCGACAAATAATTTAGAATCAGGCAACCGTTCGACGGCGGTAGGCGATGAAAAATACCCGGCTGGAAGTCGCCACGATAACGCGGGCTTCGCGTGAGCGTGACATCGGTCGCGACAGAAGCACGCTCGAGTGCGCAGGCCAGCGTTCTGCGGGGATTTTTCGTGATTCGGGTGAATGGGCGAACAATTGCACGCACTGAGAAAACGCTGGGTCTATTAGCAAATAGAGATCCGATTTGAAGATACCTTAACGCAAAGAACGGTACCGGAATAAAAGGAAATAACTTGTTTACGATTAGTGGGTATATTATTCGGAAATACTTGACTATTTCAATTGCTAAGATTAGATTGGAAGTAGGACTTCGATTAAAAGAAGAATCAATGATTTCATTAGGGTTTTATCATTATTTCCCGTTGCTCAATCTTCCAGTACTCACCAGTAGAGGGCTACGCTCTCTCACAAGTACTGACCATCAATTGCCCCTGCGTTTAAGGCAGGACCTGCTTACGCATTTCCTTCGTACAAGCAACTATAAATACGTCGAGGTACTATTCTCTTAGTTGAAATAACGCTTGCATTAGAGGAACAACAGAAATGAAGATGGAGTCTCCCATCCAATTTTGAACGATCTATTACCGATCTAGCTACGAAATTAATCGAGTGCATTTGGTCATTGAAGGAGGACGGAGTTTATAGCCAAAAGAATCGGAAGAAGATTGCAAATGGAGTCTCGTGGCATAGGCAAACGAGGGTAAACATAGATGGAGTAGAGCAGAAGCGTTTGTGGAGGGGTGCACGGATAAGCAGTAATTTTGTACGTACGTAGACCGTTCGAATCGCCACGCGGCTGGACGCTCGATTAGCAATTAACGAGGAAGTCGTAACTCCTAGCGGGAGGGAAAAAGAAAAGAATCGGCAGCTTTATCAGGATGGAAATTGCTAACGGTGCGCCGTGCTGCCAATTAGAGTCGCGAGAACAAACGACCTCGTCCGACTTCTTCTTTCGACGCGAACGCCCCGGACGGGCTGCGCGAATTCTATCGCTCGTAGGAGTCGGTAAACGAGCGTAATGCTATGCAACGCGATGCAACTCGGCCTAATGCGATTTAAGACGGAGCACGACGCAATTTCGCGTGACCATGTTACGCCGATGAGCGCGCCTCGGGGTTATTGTTTACTGTCGCGGGGAGTTTTATTCGGCGTCTCATTGTGTCGCGCTTCCCGTGCATTACCTGGACAGGACTCCAGAGCCAGGAGTGCACCAGAGTTGGCCAGATTTTATTCGCGAATAACTTAATTAGAATTTATTTGCGAATTTTTTCAATCCGACGTTCGAACTAACGAAGTATTGTGCATGCATCCTACAACGAGGGTGAGGCTGAGACTACATAAGTGAAATTAGAAATTAGTAAGACAATGTATTTGCAACAATCGCTGCAAGTTTCGGTGCAGATGCGCTTGGATTTTTTCTAATTTCACGTATAATCGTTTCGTCCTCTACGCTTCTTGTTAGTAATATTTCCTTCAGTTTTTTACTTTTACAGATTAAGAATTCCTGAAGATCATATGGAAAGAAACATCGCTCCGAGCGAAATAGCGATTAAGATTTCTGTTACAATTTTTATTACTACTGACATGTCAAAATGGTTTTTGCTTACCTTGACAGTCTGTCCAGCTTTGAGGGTGGGTTTGTCAGGATCCGGGACATAGTCCAACGTGATCCCGTAGAATTGTCCCTTGTTGATGTAGGTGATTCTGTCGTCCTCGCGGCGCTGCGACGTGCTGATCGGCGACTCGAGGTGATATTTGAATCCATAGGCGGAGAATCTGCACGTGGATTACGCCAATGAGAAAAACTCGGTACGATTTAATTGGAACGGTCTGATGTGCGCCGATAAACGCGTAACAACGGTTTGATATATGGGTCCACGGGGAAGAAAAAAAAAAAAAGAAAAACGGCCGGAACTATGATAATGGCTACCCGACAGTCGAACAAACAAATAAAAAGCCTGTAATCTTCATACATTAAGACGCGATTACGTCGTTCGCGTGTGCTCAGTTTTCCACGGACGCAGGAGTACAAAGATCGGACGCAACGAGTTGACCGTGCATTCCGATTTCTAAAATTGTCCCTTTCGCGTTTAATTCACGCTATAGAACCGTAGCGTTGTAAATAATAGAGATAAAGTATGAAACTTCGGACGGGTAACGTCAATGATTGCAGCAGATTAATTCGCATTATAGAGTACAAACAGTGCACTTGTTATTTGAATCGAAGATTACTCAGTATGAAAATCTATTTGCAATTGTAGCTGTTACGATACTTTTGTTCAGAAAATTCAGAAAGATCCAACCCTGGTCTCTCTAGAATCAACTTACAAACGCATTAGTAACTCATCGACGGAGTTGGCACAGTCTGATTTCGATGTATCGATACGTCATCGCGAATGGATCGAAGACTAAAAAAAAAGGAGAAAAAATGGCGAAGTGCGCATCTTACGAGAACTTTCCTCGTCGCGAGGCGAATGTTTACAGAGCCCCCAAGGCCAATTTCCCGCAAAACCGACACGTTCGACGGGACTGCAGCGCACAGCTCTAAATATAGAGCTCTGAAACGCGAAATAAAAGGCAATTGTCCTTATCCGAAGGTAGCCCGAGCTTTTCCCTGCCCGCGGTCGGCCTATCGGCGTCGTTGGCGAACTTTCCGTCGGCTCTAGCCGACCTATTATCTTTATCTATGCGAAGACACGGTCGGGGACGCGGTTTCGTATTCGCGGCGGTTTTTCTTTTTCCAATCGCCGACGGAGGACAACCAGGACAGTGCGTACGAGCCGATAACCGAGCATGGCCCGGGTGAACGGCCTCCAGCCTTCTGCTCCTGTTTGCCACACCGCCTCACGGTGGTCCCAAGAACGCCAATCCTTCACCAAAAGTCGATTTTTCAACTTCCACACCTTGACAAATTTCTTCGCCCTACCAAATAGAATCCAAAATATTGGGTCCCCAAGATAATTCTATGACGACAGTGATAGTGAAATTGGAATTAAATATTTTACATATGAATAAGAGTGTACTCAGAAGAGGCTAAGAGTTTTGGAGTCTTCGTATGGGCAAAGAATTTTCTCGAGTCCTCGCAGGAGATTTATAGCTGTGGAAGCTAATGGGGATTTATAGGGGTAATAAACGAACCTTTTGCTCATTAAAATCGTCAAGAAACAAGATCATCTTTCTAAACATGATGGGCTACTTACGAGGCAATGACTATTTAGAAGGATTGGAAGGGACATTGAACTCGTGGAGGATCCACGAATGGAAACCTTACGGAATTTGGAATGCAAATCGATTGGCTACTTACATTTTTGGTATCTGGATTTTGTCCGCGTCGTTTTGTCTGCCGAAATCGTGCCACGGCCGTGATCTCGGTGGATTCGGATTGGGGTTCGGATTCGTCGCGGCCGAGGACACCAAAGTTCCGCGTTGCACCTGCGCCTGTGCGTGGCTCTGCTGCAGTTGCAGTTGCAGTGGCTGATGGTGTATCACTGCGCCGCTCTCGAGAACCACCGCGGCGCCGGCCGCTGTTCCTCCGGGACACAATTCCGTGTAGTCGAAAGAGGACTGTGAGAACAAGAAACCCTTCATTATTAACTCCATTTTGAATCCATACTGCCTTTCGAAACTGAGGCCCCAGGTCCGGGACGAGTTTTTCTCTGAATTGCACTGGAGAGCCACGACCAAAAGGATACACTCTCTGGTTTTACTTACTTTACGAGTTGAAGGAACAACTTTTCAAATAGACTTAAAATTTTGACATATTCTTTACAAAAATATGCATGAAACTTCAAGGGAACCATTCATTCATGGTCAGACATTATATTTTCGGTAAGGAATTCTTTTCTCAAAAGTGCACATGATTTCGGGGGTATGTCTATTGTAATTGACCCCCGCAACCGAAAATAATTTTTCCAGAACGATTGGAAATTTAGCCACGTATAATGGCTCTCAAGATGTCTACCCAAAGATGATTTTAACATCTAGACATTAAAAATAAACTGCAAAAAAGTATCAAAAACAGTTTTGATAGAATTTGAACGCACTTCGAGATGAGAGCTCGTGCTGACCACAAACATAAGGTCTGCAAATGGGGCTAGTTTCTTTTCCTATGTAATACTCCGAACGATTTCATCCTGATACATCACTGGTATGATAAGGGTCAAGTACCTCGAAGTAGAGACGTACGATCGCTTCAGACTCTCCAGACGATTCTAAAACCACCCCGAGGTGGTCGCCTGCAGCCCGTAGTCGCGGTCGGAGACGAACTCAGGCTTCTTCCGTGAAACAAAAGCGCAAGGAGCCAGAATAGAATAGGCTGTTGCGGTGTCGTAAAATTGACCAGGCCGGCCGCACGTGTTTCCAGCGGTGGTTTGTTAATAAGCGGTCTGCCGTACGGTTTATTCCCTCGTACGTCTTCATGCGAGGCTCTCGGAGCTGCCTCGAATGTAGCGCGGTTACCGCAGCTCGTTACTCGGTCTGACGAACGGCATCGCGGAAGCAATCCATCGAACCCAGCCGAGAACAAACCCGAGAGGGACGACGTTTCGTTTTCCCGCGACTCGATGCCCGAGTATACCCCTCCTATACGACGATAAATTAATACCGCGTCGATCCCGTGATTAGGAATAATATTCTCGCGTTCCCTACCATCGTTTCTACTTTATGCGCGCTCCTCGAGCCTCGAGTTCCTGCTTAAGGCTGATTCACACTGATCGCCAGGCAACCACGTGCCTCATGTTGAAATTTAAACAAAATTCACTGCACCATCCACGTTGTCTCGTCGTAAAACTACCCTCACTCTCGACCAGGATCTTCCCCACCCTAATTCTCGAGTTGTCGTTACCAATCTTTGCGACTCGAGAACCTTGTAACTCTGGAACCTCTTTACCCATGGATTTATTTAGTTTCCGTGCTAATTAAAAAATAATTTCTTAATAATTTTTCTGGCCAGCAGAGATCACGATATCGTAGCACGTTAGTCGAGCGTTTCATCTGCTCGTCGTGACTGGTTTTCAGTGACCTTGAATGACCTCGTATCGTAGGGGCATCGCAGAGTCGCCATCCGAAGACGATAATAAGATACTGCATTCGATTTACCTTTACTTTTACAACCTTACATATAAAAACACTCGTGACAGCATCGTTATAAACTGTTTTCCATGAAATTGTTCGCGTCGTAACATCGTCCAGTGCGCGGGAAATTTAAACAACGCGAAAACGCTTCGTTTCGATGCAAAAATCATTGAACGCGAACGATTAACGATTGATCGGGTAGTATGCATCAGCCTTAATTATGCTGAAAACGATCTCGGCTTAATCGTGCTCGTAGAATATTCAGAGTGGATCGTTGAAAAAACGAACGAAACGAGAAGCACGAGAGCTTGTTGGTGCGCAAACACGAATGCCACCTTCGCGATTAATTGCTTTAATGCCTCCGACGACGATTGCGCTTTTTCTCGATCGATTCATCTAATTGCGCCGCCGATCGGAATCGTTTATACCCCCACCGCCATCGAGCGTTCGACGTCTCTCCATTATGCATTCTTCTGCGCGACACTCGCGAGCGCACGGGCATGCGTGTACCGTACACGTGTCTGCACGTGTTTTTGCATAGCCGCGCGTTGATATCTCCGACAGATCGACGCTGGTTCGAGCGCCATAACGATCAGCAAAGAACTGTGGCGTATCATTAGCCAGCAGCTCGTACGAGTGAACGACATAAATGATTTTTTATCAATTTATGCGCATTACGTTCGGTACGAGTAATGCTTTATCATTGGACGATCGAGTTTTTACGATCGCTTAGGTTTTTGTTACAAGAGACGCTGGTTGGCGTTAATCTTTGCACAATCGTGCGTTCGAGACTCCGAAAAGTGTGTTATTCCGTTAGCAAACACGCGTAGTATTCAATTACAAATCTTGAGGGTACAAAATAAAAAGAAATTTCAAGATAGGAACGTAAGTGCCAGATTGCGCTAAGAAATTACGAAAGAGAACATTATGAGACGAGGCATTCGTAATTACGAAATTGGCGCGACATGCTTCCGAATTTCACTTTGCGCGTTCGTTGCTCGATTTCCTCCTTGCTCCCTAACGCGTGTTTTTTCCCTGCACGTGAAGTTTCCGCGTTCGCTGCTAGAGATCGCGGCGATTCCCTTAATGGTGTTATCAAACAGTGTCGTGTCGCTATCTCCCTGCTCCGTAGCGAATGTTACACACCCCGATACACGTGTCGGAGCGCGTCGGGGACTTAATCCGTAATTACAAGTCTCACCGGGTCTGCGTCTAACGCAGTGGTGCACAATGTCCGTCCCTCGGGCCAATCGGGCCCTTTCATCGACCTCGACCGTTTTTCAAAGTAAATCAAAATCCATATTCGAAGATTCTTACAAAATATAGTAGGCTATATTATACGATATGTTCGATCAGACAAACTTTACTCGTTTCCTAAACTTGCTAGGAAATTGTCTGAACCACAAACTGCTCATCGAGAATATTTCTCGTCAATATTATACTAAGATGAAAGTAAAAGAGATCGATGGAAACTATATTAGTCGTGCCAAGCCTCCAAGGAAAAATTGAACCAATATGGCGTCCGTTGAGAATCCCTGATCGAACGTAACGTGTTTGCCGGCAATCACGGAAGTCGTCGATCGGCAGGCGGCCGCTTTATCCGAAATTGCCCCGCGGAGCGAAACGAGCACCGCAGGAAAATAACGAAATGGAAAAGGAGCAAATCGCGCCCGGCCAGTGGCTCGAATATGAGTATTTTAATTACTCCTGCGTATATCGGTTTTCGTCTGGCGTACGAGATTGGCGGACGAGCTGTGCTTTTATTTTCAACGTTCGCGGGAAGCGGAGCAGAACGGAACGCGTGCTTTCTAATTCGTAATGTCAACCGCGAATGCTAATGACTTACTCGCGCGGATAAACCGCTGCCCCCGTCGGACGATTAATGTTTCCGGAAGCGGTCGATTACGCGTGACAACCGAATCAAGCGTGGGAGTGATGGATCGCTAATGGCACCGCGTGGAAGTTCTTCGACGGCCGCGAAAATTACGCCAGCTACGCGACGGAGACGATTCGATTCGGCTCCATAGGGTGTTTTCGCTTATTAAACTCGCTGTACGGTTTAAAATTTCTTTGAAAGGCAACCCACTTTATTCAAAAATTAGTTAGCCTTACCTTCATTGGTTTCTGAACACACGGTATATCGACTCTCCAGTAGGAAAACATTACGCAACCCTTCGCGGACCATCTAAACAAACTGTCCACACTGTCATAAACTTGACATTAGCTTCGCGTACGTGGATTGCAAGGAGCTCGCGCAGCCAGGTGTTTTGTTTCCGATTCTAATCGGCACTTCTTGCGGGCGCGCGTGATAATAATTAACAGCCGTTCTCGGTTAATTTGCTCTAATTTCCATATTATCGCAACCGAGCACGACCGGCGCTGGTCGTTACATAAATCCCGAATGGAAGTCGCGGTTCGCGATGTTTCGCGGGAAAATCTTCTCGAAATCGATCCCCGCGATGATCACGCGACGATCGTCCCGTCTCGCCGTACGCGCGCCGATTATGTTTACAATTTCGTGGTTGGAAACGAGGCCGGCGAAAGAAGCGTGGCGCGCATTATACGATTCTAGACGGTTATAAATAAATGTGTCAGTATCCCAGAGAGATATGCGTTGCTGATTATGTAAAACGCTCGTGTCGTTACCAGGCCGTGTAAGTTCTGTTCCACGAGACCGCGCAGAAAATTATTGCGCGTGGAAGAAGTTATATCTACCTAGATGGGGGGCGCGATAACGCTTAATGGTAGGCGTTGTCCGATTAATTTGTTAGTAGCGATCAAAACATCTTTACGGTGCCTGGGCACGAAATCAACGCGATGGAAAGTGATCGAGGGGGAAACGTCCTCGGGGGAAAGTGCACGCAGTCGACACGATGGTTCTGCACGAGTGCTGGCTATTTAAAAGTGGTTTCAATGTTGCGTTGCGAGCGAAGGTCGAAATCCTGCGCTACAATGCAAAACCGCCATTAACGCGTTTACTGACAGTCTAATACGGTAAAATTGTTTACGAGACCAAAACTGTGATTTTAGACAATTGTAAGCTATACAAATTGAAATTTCTCTTGATAATTATTTTCATAATCACATTAGAATTCATGACACCTATTCAAATTTATTTTCTTTAACATTTCGACTTGAGAATTAATTATTTTAGTTCCACTGTTAAAAGTTCTGCCACCTATATATGGATGACATGGCAGTCTTATATTCTGCTAACAATTTTCTATTATAAAATATATAATTCCCAATCTGTGATAAGGGATTCAGTATTATTACGTAGAATGCAAAACCACCCTTAAATATTCTATCTGAAATAGTATATCTTCTTTTGCAAAATTTTATTTCCCCTTCTATGGGACTAGATTTCTGTAAATCTTCTTCTATTATAAAATGAATAATTTCCAACTTGTGATTGTAAACTGTGTTAGCTATAGGGTTGTGTAGGAAGGTTGAGTTTTTTAAAGCCAGTATTTTCATCTGAGTATTGTCGATTGGACTAACCTGGTGCAACGCCGTGGGTGGATGATGATCTTGCCTGGGTGTGACCGCGTCCGCGCCGATGCCGGAATCGGGGCTGGGAAGATCAACGGTCAGGACTTTGCTGCTGCTCGAGGACGAGCGTATCGCGTGTGTCGTCGCGTAAGAGCTTGGCACAACCTCGTACCTCGTGTACGAAGCAGTCGTGGTCGACAACGAGGACGAGCTCGACGATGCCAGAGGTGGTAGAGCATCCCCCGTGACGTAGACGGCCGTCGCCTCCTGGTGCAGTCCGCTCTGGTTCCCAGCATTCGCTGCCCCCGTCGCTGAGGTCGACGTGTACGCTGTGGACTGTAGCCGTGGGCTGCACGAGGTGTAGGGGTCGTAGGGACTTCCGTACTGTTGCACCTGGAAATTTACCTGATTTACCACCGGTCGAACTTTGATAATCATTCTATAGGGAATGAGTGTTTGATTGCTCTTTGTCATATTTCACACGTGTCATCACTAAACATAAGCAAACCGCCATGGAATACACTGTGCAACAACGTGTACAAATTGTTGAAAATTATTAGAAACGTTCAAGTCTTGTTCGAGCTTGTTTTCGACGCCTGTTGCCCAATTATGCAATAGTGTAACAGAAAATAACAAGTCGGACATTGAGTTTCACGATTAAGGTTACGAAGTGGACTTTATATTAAAATAAAGAAACCTGAAATACTTCAAATAGTTTCTGTTTTCTGACACTCAATTTGGATAACCCTGTACTATTCTGATAAAATCAAATTCTCATGAAAGAGAAATGTGTTGAACAAAGGGGTTGACAGGTTTGTCAGGCTAAGCGTAGTAGTGGCTCACCTGCAGTTGATGCTGATGATGATGGTACATCCCCGGTGGCGTGGGACTGTCCGGTTGGGCCTGTTTGTGCCTCTTGCTGGATTGTTGGGCCCCTCGCGAGGAGCTGAGGTCCTCGGGTTCCCTTTTGACGCCGGCGATGCCCGCGCTGGAGGAACCGTCGTGTCTGAGGGACTGCGGGCTAAGCGGAAGCGGAAGGCCACCCTGCAGGCTCTGGCCGGGACTGTGGGACTGTTGGTTGTACTGATGCAGGAAGTGGTGCAGCTCCCCTCCTCCGGCGCCTTCGCCGCCTTCCATGCGATTCGTCGAACCGGAACCGGAGCCAGGCGCCTCCTGCACCAGCAGCTTCTGGCCCATCACACCCCTTCAACAGTCCGTGGAGAATCGACCTTTAGCAGCGGCCCTTTTGTGCCCAACTTTACAACGAGGGATCGGGATCGATCGACTATGCTAAGTACGCGCGTCGAATCGCCTCGCGAACCAACCATTGCGCCTATTTGCGCGTTCGTTGCCTCTGTCTCTTCACGATTCGCCAACGTTTTATTCGAACTACGCACTGGGGGTGTTTTGGAAATACGAAATACTCGAGAAGTGATGTTGAAAATGTAATCTGATTACGATGGTTCACTAATGTATTCTCATTCTAGAATATGTTTTTATGATAGAAAAGAGAAACAGTAAAGTAGCACCTAAAATAGAGCAACTTCACATTATAATTTCCAAGCCGCGCGCGAAGTGATACCTCCTGGAGAATTAGTTATGGCAATCTTCCTCGCCATAAGAAGTTCCTGACGTTAAACTGACGAGTCGACTATTACACGTTCTCCCGGCAGCAGCGTATATAAGTTCGCAGCGACGCGATGCTGCGAGGAAAAAAGAACTTAGCGAGGCATCTATGTTAATCCGATAAGTTAATTACCGGCATTGTTTTTGGGAAAAATAAGTTTCATCGCCCGCGGATAAGGTAATGATAGGCTTTCACGCGCTGGACGATAGGTTTCTTTTAACCGATTGCATTCCAGCCTCCCTCGAATCCTATGCCCCGTGGGAAGTAATAACGTTAATATCGCATTAGCTAACGAGTAGAACGATTTATTGTAAGGCGCAGCGTTTATGACGAAGCGAAGGCATCGATCGACAGCGCGATTTCTGCGGTACATTTGTCATCTCGAGCCTCCGCGGCGATATCATCGGTCCCGCGTAACATTCAAGAAAACTATAATTAATTCATAGATTTTCAAGGTCCGTCACGGAAAATAAATGCTTAATGTGTCTCATCAATAACGTTATGGCGCGCGCGTAGCGTGTTTCGCAACGTCGCTTTTTCCAACGAGCATAAGAAAAAGAAGAAAAAAATCGAGATAAAGACACCCGCGGATAAATATCAATGTTCTCCAATCATTACTAAATATAAACGATAAGCCGCGGCGCATACCTTCGTCGTCGTTAATTAATTATGCGTCGATTTGCCGTCCGATCGCAGACAATATAATTAATAAATCGAAATTGATCGCCGCGGGGAAACAATTTTGAGTCTTTGTTTTCTAACAAAGTATCACCCAGTGAGGATAAGTTAGGTCTGGGTGGAAATCAGTTAAGTGCAATTTAAGTAGGCAGAATTTTCGGTATATCTCGGAAACTGAGGCCGTGTGACGATTATATGTATAGGAAAATTTTGCAATCATTCAAATCGATGTTGAGGTCCCCTACAATAAATAATCACCTTAAATTGAATTCTCTAAACTTTGCAAATAATTTGTGACCGTTTGTGGGTTCTCCGCGAAAGAAGGAAAAGAAAAATCGACGTTTGAACCGCGCGGGCAGTTTTTGGGGCACGTTTGGCCCCGGAATCTTTCGTCCCGCATCACGGATTAGCATCGCATTACCACGCGGCGTGCATTAAAGCAAACGCGGAACGAATACCGCGTCTCGTCGCAACGACTACCGGGGATCTATTTCACGTAAGCCGAATTCATGAGGCCGTGGCCTCCGGTTATGACGGTCTACAGTGCAGCTTTCCGCCCGTGGAAAGTACAACCCGAGTTCACCGGTCGTTTTTCCTATCCGCACCTCTTCAAGCACAAGTGTGCCGAGGGCGACGACGTGTCACGTATACACCCGTCTCTCTCCGTTTCTGTATCTTTCTACGGTGCTTCTCTCGTGTCACCCTTTTTCCTCGGAGCGGACGAGAACCGTGGCAGACAGAAAACACCGCCTCGAGCGAGAAGGAAGAAGAAGAGGGCCGGGAGAGGGTTCAGACGAGTGAGATCAGGTATCAAGTGTAAAAAAAGAGCCATTGTACGGGAGCATCTGACCGTAGGGTAGGTACCACAGTGGCGATGTTCACCGGGCAGAAAGAGAACGAGAGAGACGTCCTAGGATCGTCTGGCGAGAGAGGAGGAGGGAAAAGGACCGGTGAACCTGGCGGAGGTTGCCACGACACGCCGGGCAAGGACGAGAGCAGGGAAGAATGGAAAGAAAAGGAACGAGGAGGGGGGTGAAAAAGAACGAGCAACGTGCGCGAGAGAGTAAGAACGCATGCACCGAGAGCGTTGGCAGTTTATAAGGGTCCCCCGTATTGTGGATACGTATTATCATGCTAAATATAACATGTTAACTACTTCGCATAATGCCGCCTCGCGATCCTCTCGATTCTTCCCTGTACGACCGTTCGACGAATCGCGTTTCCGCGCCCAGAAAATTTTATTGCCGCCCGTTCGGCAGATGCATCGTCGCCTCGAACGATATCCGCGGGTTCCCAGACCCGGGAACACCGTGAAAAGTGTTCATTTCGTAGTGAATACATTTTCGATTCGTTCGTTTTCAAATAGTCCCTCGCTAACGTTCGCTATCTTTCCCTTGATAACGTTCGCGGAGTCATCCTTACGCCATTCTTGGAACCCCACCTTCGAGGCGATTAAACTTTCACATATGAGACTAACCAAACTTCCTCGAAAATATTTGATTCTTTTGTTGTCTTGCAGACCAAGAAATCCCTCGCTAATATTCGCTACTTCTTCCTTCGATAACGTTCGTGGAGTCGTTCCTCCAGATCGTGAAAAAATGAGGTTTAATCCTTTGGGATTTGAAATGTTCAGCAGGTCCTAAGTTATCCAAGTTATGAATAATTGAACTATTACCACAGTATTACGAATACTGTTTTCTATCAGTTTTGCAATTAGTGTCCCTCGTTAGACACTCGCAAGCGTAGAGCGTTGAATATAATCAACGATCCCGCGGCTATGCAACTTCCATTAATCACTTCATTACAGAAATCGCGCTCAACCGGACGCGAATTCAAGGAAGAAAATTGCGCATCCGAACGACAAAAATTAACAAGCGAAGAATGTCAATATCGCCCGGTCTTCCAGCCTTTAGAAAACTAACGACGTTTTCTGAATAAATTCAGACGGGTTACGAGGTTTCAGTTTCCTCCTTTCTATTTTAATAATGCATAAAAACGTCGTTTGCCGTAAAATCACGACGGTTGTAATGAAGGACTGGACGATACAATAAGAGCCACGATCCGTTATAATGGTACTAATAATTGCATTAAAACGCGACAATTCCTGTTAGGAATTCTCCGCGACGGCTAATATTTTCCCGCAAAACAATAATGCCGCTACTTTTCCCGTTTACGCGGACTGCCTTCAACAATTATGGAAGGTATATCATAAATTAAACGACCGGTCGCATAATGGCCGACGTCACCCGTTCGCGGAAGTCCTACGCGTCGGAAAAGTATTAGGGGGTTTTCTGACGCTGGACGTTTCGAATGCACGGCGAGGAAAAGAATTATTTCTCTCGGGAATAAATTACATTCGATGCATCCTATTAAAAAGGAATTAATCTTGAGTTTAATTGCAGGATCCATTCGTACAATGGACGTGCAGTCGAATGGATTATTAATTTATTATTAACGTAAACGATAGCAAAGCCGTACTTATATTTTGAACTACGTAAAAGTCTATTTTTAACCTTCCTTTGTAAGATTTGAAATTTATCAATACCTGTATCCGACAGTAGTTTAAACAATCAAGTTCGTTGAAATGAATCTAAGATATCGTATCCTTTGGGGGGTATTCAACGCTTCCTTCCTCGGATACGCCATTGTTAATAGAGTCGTAAATAATGCACACGACCATAGAAAGGAAGTTCAGGTTTCCCTACCTATCTACGTTACTTATTGTTTATGGTTCCGATCGTGAAACATTCGAGCAAAGGTAGCTCGAATAAAGAAGGCTCTGTAGTGTTTTTCTCATCGACAAGTATTTATTCCTTTGCGAATATCAATTCTAAATGTCGTATGAAATTACATCAAGATGTATGAATTCAAAACTCTAGAGAAAATAAACTTTTATTGCAATTCGAGGATTTCATTTCAAAACCAACGAATATCTATAAAATAAAATTATAGAGTTCTGAGGGATATATATTGTAACAAATATTTAGGTTTTTGACCCCGGTCTACCCTGTTGTTTACATAAGATTTAGTCCATTTCTGTCACCCGGTTTGGAAGACGTTGCCCCATACAGCGTACCGCGAACGAATTCATCACGAATTCAGGAATGCCTGAACCGTTTCTCTTACAAACCAGCAAATTATCCCGCGTAACGTTACATGATCGTTTTTGCCGCGTCGTCGTGGCCACGCAACGTCGGTGTACGCGCAAAACAGGCAATTACGCGCTTACGGTGCAGCATTATCGACGACAAGACAGACGCACCTCGCGAGCCTCGAGGTCGTCGGGTCAGCAAAGGGTCACGACGAGCTCACGGATTCGAGCGTACGTTTGCATGAGTCGTTCGAGGAAAACAGGAACCGACGACGCGCTATCAGTGAGGAAACAGATACTGTGTAAAGCTGGAAAGATGACGAGTGAAAGAAATGAGTGCAAATTGGTTGCTGCTTGTTACTGGTCGAAGCGATCGCGTCTACTGAATTTAGATCTACTTCTACGTTAGGAAAGATTCGAACAGTGGTTACTGGAAGTGTAACAAAAGTGGTGGGGTCAGTTGCCCTAATATGTAAATGTGCAATATTAAAGAATGATTTTGCCATCTATTATAATATCGAAGCACTTACATCAGCAGAAAGGAGAAGTTACTACAGTAATTTGTATGACTGCTAGTGGAATTTATGTACTTCCAATGATAATATTTCCTAGTAAAAACATGAAAAATTAATTGAAAAATGGTGCTTCTCACGAAAACCAGATTCTGGTGAGAGAGCTTAGGACTCGCGAGAGACTCGAGCAAATCTCGGGTGAGATGGAGTAGCAAGATTCTGGTCATTGGTCTAAGTCACTCTGAGAGTATAAGAGAATCTTGACTATGATTTTCAAACTAATAACAAACCAATAAGAAAAAAGACATCGTAGAGCACAAACGTGCCCAACCTGAGGGCCATGAGGTCGCTATTGCCTGACGATCACGGGGTTCACGTGGCGCGGGGCATTCGAGCTTGCGGTACCGGGCAGGACCCGGTTCGGAACCGGAATCGGCGTTCCTCAAACCGGAAATCGACGGGCGGAAGAGTGTGCGTGCGCGCGGGACCTGCCGCGGACTCGAAAGACAGGTCCGGACCGAGTGGCGCTCTACCAGCTCCGGGCCCGGGTCACGCGTTTGATTATTATTGTCTGGCCTCCTCTCCTCCTTCTTCTTCTTCTTCTTCTTCCTCGTTTCTTTTCATTTTTTTTCTTCTTTCCCTCGCCGCTTTTTCCAACGCGGCCAGTATATACACGCTTTTTACCTTGGCGAGCACGCACGCACGCATCCACCACGTCACCTGTGCGCGCAGCACGTGCCGCTCGCTCCGCGCGGTATGCATATGTACGCGCGTTTTTCATTTTTTTTTTCTTTTTCGACGTTCCAAAGACCCGGCAAATTGAAATGCGCGCCGCGTGGACGAGCGGGCTTCTGCTCACGACGCTTCCATACGACGGCGACGACTTGTTATGTCGGACACGCGTCGCCGGTGCTCTTGGATATCTTGATTCCGATGGGGGGTCAGGGGATTTTAGCCATTCTTTTCTGGGTCGCTCGAAACCAGAGGATTTTCCGATAATAGGGGTAGAAAGACTCCGCAAACTCTCGTTCTTTATGTAGGATTTTAGAATATAAAGAATGTGGAATTTTTATAATAAAATATATACAGTTTATTCGTTGAAAAAATGCAAAATGGTTGTCGCGGTGAGATCTGGCAAGGAACCAAACAAAAAACGAAATCGTAGGTCATGGAATGTTATATTGATTGTAGTGGCGTTGCATTTCAACATCTCGGAGTATCAAATCGTAGAAAATTTAGGTATTTTAACGAACGTCTTCCACGTAGACAGTAGTCCCGATAAACTCCGTCGGCATCAAGGAACTAGCTGCCAAATGGCGGACTGGTCTAACAAGCCTGCGAAAAGATTCCATCCACGAAGTTTCATTAGCACGAAACGCGAGATCGCGGCGTCGATCTCTCTTTTTGCTCCCGCCTTTGGGCCTTTGCCCGTTGAAATTGTCGCCTCGAATGCCTCTGTCTAGCAACGCCGGTCACGAGGAACCGGCCATAGAGATCGCGAGGTCAAAAACACGATCAGCGATCACGTAGAGCCGGCCGTGTAGCGCGAAACTGGCGCGTTTTCGCAAGGGGTTGCTGGGCCTGCTCGACCCCGAGGCCCCTGAGAACCGGACTATCCGTTTGCAAAACAGGAAGGCGTGGACGTCTTAACCTTCCAGGACAAATTGAAACGCCTGAAAACCGGAATTACATGAAACGGGAGTTCGCGGCTAGCCATTCCGCGCGACGTCGCCGGTAATTGAGACACAGAGGTCGTGAAACCAGTGGCGTTGAAATAGAAATCATAAAGGGCATTCCTCAGTGGACTACAGTGAGTTCAGTTCAACGGAGTTTATTGCTCATTCTGCCCTGAACGGAGCAAACATCTCGCTGGCCCCATTATAGCTTGAAGTCTGTTCCTATTTCCTCTTTTCTACGCCCTGTTCTGTAAATTTATAAATTTTACGGGTCCAAAGAATCACAGGAGACAAAACCTTTTATCTTTTATTTTATATATACACACGCATTTAAGCAGAAACTAAAAGAAAACATTTTAACAAGGGTCCCTAGAATGAAATACTAAATATGTGTACAATAATAAAATGTACAATGGCGACTATACGAGTGCAAAGGGTTAACACAGTTATATATTTTCGGGACCGTTTCCACCACTGAGCGTAACCCTTGGAAATTCTCGTAATCTAAACAAGCTCGAAGGAAGACCCAGGGACCTTTATCCCTCTTCGACCCAAGTAGTTCGACGAAAGGCCCTTATCGGTTCGATCTCACGCCACGAAGTAACAGCCTCGTCCAGTTTGGTTGCCTCCCGCAATTACGCCCAGCAACCAGTCCCAGCTAGGACCCCATAAAACGGGGCTTCCCCGGCGGACTCGCGTCAGAGAGTCGCTCGCCGTGGAAAACGCGCGACGAGGGTGTGCGCCGCGAAGGAGGGGCGAAAAACGTTTACGGCGTTTTGTGATCATAAATTCAAATAAAGGGGAACGCGCTCGCGTTACGTGTCGGGCATAAAGCACCGGCGGACAGCGAAAACGGGCCGTGGCACTAGTCCCGCGCGGCTTGATTCTGGTTCTTCAGGCCCGTTTCGTTTTACGACGTGACACGAGGCTCCTCGTCAAGTGGGTCAGAGGCCAGCGTGTACCAGAGGCACGCCGGGTTCCTCGTACCCGACAGATCTCCGCGTAACGATAACCGAACGACGAAACGCGTAATAAGGAGTTAAGACGACGCCGGACGGCGGGAGGGAGCGTTGGGCTACCTTGTCCACTTCTTTAACATTTGCTACATTTTGCCCCTTTCCCGTGTTTCTAGACTTTTCTAGGTTCGTATCGATCCCTCGTTTCTTTAAAATATAATTCTTATCATCATGGAAACACCTACGCTTGTACGCAATTTAATCGTAACGTACTGGACAAAAATTTCGAAAATTGCAAATGTGTCTGCCCCCACAGATTTATTCACGCGAACATACATTGTAAGAAGTGTATATTTATATATTTAAACTGTAAGAATTTTTGTTTATTATATGCAGATAGGAATCGACAGGATTCGACTTCGAGAGACACTCTGTAACGAACTTTAATAATATTGAATAATATAGTTTATGTAGTTACGTTTGATGTGTCCGAATCATTGTGTCTGACCACACGCCTGCAACCATCCCTGATATTCTTACAATGTATTATCGAATATCTTTTTTAATTTAAATTGGCGGTGGCGCGCCGTGAATCAGAAACCCAAGCAATTTTCAGAGATGACGCACTTTGAAAGATGCGTACAATAACCATCGTCCGGAGTGATTCATGCCCCACTGAAAATATACACGTATGGCACTATATACTTGCGCACGAAAGGCTTGCGTCTTTTTTTTTTTTAGAAGATCGCCGCCTAACGATAACCCGCGAACGCAATAAAACGCGACGCCGCGGTCAGTCATTGCGGACGCTACCGCTTTCATTAAAAGTCGACCTTTGAACCGCCTCTAGGAGGCGGACGTCATTTTGTATTTCACACGGAAACGGAACGGCGAAACAGGTCTCGTTCGCGTTTCTACGATTGCGTTGCCGGAATTACGAAATAAGTCTTTTCGAGAGTCGACCACGCTCAGAATTGGTTCAATTAAATATATGGAGCACTGACAAAAAATACGTGTCCTGGGAACTTAAACTCCTTCGCGTTCTTTATGTTACGTCGCGATTCACCGATTTTCATCAAGCTGAAACAGGTGAGGCAAAACTGATAATTAAGTATTAAAGATATTAAAGATATACAAATTAAGATATGTTATCTGGTTTAATGGACATAAGATACTGTCTTTAATGTCACATTTGTTAACAATTGTTTCAGTCAATTTGTTTTCTGATATGGCAGCCAATGTGTTAAGGTGTAAAAGCGTTTTACATCGTTTTCTTAAAGATTCTGAGCGATAAGTATGAGTTTTCAACGAATCTTTCAGCGACAGTGTTAATATCGCGGACGACAGGAAACGCAAGCGCGGCGAAACGAAATCCACCGCGAACGATCGGTTCGAATTCCGTTTCTCAATACGTAATACATCCCCTGCTTCTGTGTAACTCGGATGTAATGATACGCTATCGCGTGTCGAGGAGAAAGAACCGACAAAAACCGTGCCCGTGATACTCGACTGGATTGCAAGGAACGATTAATAGCAACGCCGTACGTGGCAACATTGTCGACAAGGGTATCCAGTCCGCGATAGTTATTCGTGGCTGGAAATCTGAACTTTCGAGTCCTGATGGCGCAAGAATCACAGCAAGAAACCTGTGAATCTACGTATGTATGTAGATATTTTAGAAACATTGCGTACATTCGTCGAAATATTTCTTATTCTATTAATGTGAATACAAATTAGATAGACTGGGTCAAGTCCATTTGAAGATATACTTTACACGTGCAATATTTGATTTTAATATGCATTTGGTTCGGTAATATTTAACGATCGCGTAGAATTCGCTTGTTCCTTTAATTCCAGCGTTCTCCGGGTTTGAAGGTCGCGGTTGTCATTCGCTGGCACGGGAGTTTAGATTAAAGTAGCGATCGCGGGGCCCCACGGGGCCCGACTTTATCGCGTCGACTCGCTGTGAAACCGTGCGCCGATTCCTGGCGACGTTACAACCCCATGGCGAGCCATAAGTGACTCGACTCGAGCGTAACAGCCCTCCGCTCGATATTATCTGGCTGTTTGGTCGGCCATCGCGTCGAGATTTTGCAGATTTCTGAAACTTTTCGCCGTATAATGGCGCCATTCCGCGCCCGGAGTAATAATAATTTCGTTCGTTAAGGGTAACACGCGCCTCGTCGTGCGAATTTCATGCACCAAAATGGCGTCGATACTTTCGTTACTCCGTCTAATATTAATTTCTACCGAAATTTATTCTTGGAAAAGACACTCGTGTAAACGTTACGAATAAATTGCTGTACGTTTATTAATCGAATATCGTTTTGCCCATCTGTGGCCGCGCGTTTATTGGATGTGACGTGTGTATCCGCGTTCGAGGAGATTCCAGCGTCGATAAAAATAGGATAACTCTCGCGAAGCTGCCTTCGGACACTCCGAGTGCTAAAACACCTTCGTTCCGTTCGGGTTCGATTCGCATAAGAGCCACAGGTTCATCGGATTCGACGTATATCCGCGTTCGGACGTATTTTACAACCGTGTCTCCAGGGTTGCGCAACCAGAGGGAACTTGGACTGTCGTTAGCAGCGTCGCTGGATAGTTTACAAACTTCGCCGGGGTCTAAGGAGCCTCGTAGAATGCGTATATTTATCGCGATCCTCGGTTTCCTGAAGACACTCCGCGCTGAAGAAAATTCGAGCGTGATTGCGATTACCAATGAACATAACTCTCGGTTCGAACGCGCGATTGAGAAATTTCTACCGGCAGAAGGTACCGTCGAACGAGAATAACCATTACAGTAATTACTAGCTCGACAAAAATATTCAAACGTTACAGCTTCGATGCGATTTACAATCTTCCAGGTCGTAACCGTCAGCTCTGGTTTGGCGAAAAAGTTCTTAGAAACGCAAGAACTAAAAAAAAAAATAGCTGGTTATTAAAAATTTACAAATCCTTCGTTAAGATTTCCACCAGAAACGCAAAGTTAAGAATCGTCGAAAGTCTACTCCAATTAAGAACCGCGAGAGAAACTAAATTAGAAAGTGCTCGATAACGCCAGAAAAATGGCCGGCCATCGAAACGACCGCAATTAATTGCAATTAAATGGACCTTTTCGATATGGCGACGGAGGAGACGCGCAATTTGTTTTACGGTAGCCAAAGAATTTTATGTTCGGAGCTTTTTTGCAGCGTGGCTCGCGATGACGTACGATTTTAACGGTCAGGCGTTTATATTATCGACTTTCCGCGGTGAATTCGCTGGGACCCTAACGTCTTAACATCGGCAACGGTATATGCCTAACCCAGACCTTGTATTCACGTTGCAGGCGTATATCGTTGGCCATTAGTAAGCGATACCTGAAAAGGAGTATAGAGGCGGCTCGAGGATCGCACGTCTTCGCGTTTATTCCGTAATATCTTCGCGGTTTCACGAAGGCACGTCGTTGGTTTCGACCGGAGGCGTCTCTAAATTGTCTGCTCGTGACCTATGAGAGACGAAGACTCTTTTCTGCGTCCGAGATTTTTGTTACTGCTTGGAATCCTTGCGACTTGGGAGGTAGACGCATGAACGATTATCAGTGAAAGTGACAATGGCTGAGCTCTGCTGATTTAATCATAGTTGAAAACTGAGATCTTCGCTCGAAGCAGCCCACGATCTTCGTATGGGGAACGGATTTCAACTCACAAACTATTCTGGGATGTAGAAAATAAGGTATCGAGTTTGCAGCCTTTATTACGAACTTTCGACTGCGATCATTTTTAAATTCTGTGAAAATGAAAGGTCGATATTATTTTCCAAATCATTGTCAGTTCACAGTCGTCTTTTTATAGAATTTATCGAGGAATCGAAGGGGTTATTTTATATAAGAAGACCAAACTTAGACTTTTCTTCGAAGCCGTAAAAAGGTACAGAATTGAATTCCACAAGAGAATTTACAGCAATGCGTTGCTTAGTTTTGGAAAAATTCATCACGGTTGTCGCGGTGTCAACATGAGAAATGATAGAAGGAACGAGTTCTCGAGGCCGAACAAGACTCTTAGTGAAGATGCTGTTCGAGCATTAGTCGATAGCAGATTATTTTTACTTTAATGAAACATCGTACACTCAGCGCTACGCAAGGTAATATTTCTCGACTGTAATACCAGTTCTGAATGAAACTACTTATCAAAACTTCGCTTAAGTTTAAATATCGATTGCCTCGTTGGGATATCCTCCGCTGTGTATACAATATTATCACCAAAGCGTTTCTGTCAGTACATCTATTCTTTTCCGGAGTGCTGCAGCGAGAATCCTCGAAGTCATCGAAGAGGAAACAAATTAACTACCCCTGAATCTCTCGTGAAACCGCCCCTGTGCGAGTCTCACGCGTCGATTCCGATCCCCCGGTGACGGCCGCGACACAATGAAATTGGATTAAACTCGCGTTCAGGAGTTACATCCACCGTGTCCTCTCGGCGAACAGAGAGAGAGAGAGAGAGAGATAGTTTTAACGATCCACCGCCGTACAAATTGTCGAGATGGTATCTTGGGGCCCCGCGGGAGCCTCGCGAGCGAGAGAGAACAGATAGCGGACGCGATAAACCGAGAGCAACGAGGACCCAGGATCGCGGAAAGAGGATGGAAAGAGGACAGGGGGAGATGATGCGAGGGAAGATTAGGGCGGTATCTCCCCACTGGCGCGGAGACTCGGGTGATCCTGATGCCACTGTTGCCGACAGCGCGCCGTCGCTATTCGTCGCCCTGGGCCCAAACGATGGGTCCCGTACGTTAAGGATTCTCAACAGTAAATTACAAAATATGCTAAGCGGCCGATATAAATCAAAACCTGGCAAGGGTTGCCCTAGGAGTCGCTACGAAGGGCTGCTGTCCTTGTCCACGACTACCCCGAACGGGGGGGGCACTCGATTCCGGTTCCGCGGGACCCAAAATAAGGAGGGTGCCCCGTGTCACGAATCCAGGAGACTCTCTCTCTCTCAACCAGCCAACATTGGAGTTTGCAAACCGAGCAAATGGACCGGAAGACCCAGCACATGCGCGATTTAGGGTTTAGGACAGTGTATTTGGACCGACGATATAATTGGATCGACGTTGATATTAATACAGTAATGGTTGCAGCTTTCGAAGGATCTAGCATTGGTAGAACGTTGGAACGATTTTATATTAGGAAGCTAGTGTCAATTTTCAGAACCTGGACCGTGGAAGCTTAACACGTAAACCTCTCAAATTGTCTTTGTTTTTAGACAACTAGAAACTGGCACACTCGTTCAAATTCAAGAGTCCTATCTAGATTTATTTTCTTCAACATCTAATTTTAAGAATTAATTGTTTTAGCTCCTCAGTGAAGAATCATGTCATCCATATACGGATGATACGGCAGTCAATGTGTTAAAGTATCTTATTTATCAATTTAACCCTTTGCACTCAGAGACTTCTCTTACGAAATAAGTAGTAAATACTGCAAAATACTCCAAATTCTTTGCTGGATGTCCCTTCAGAGGGGACAGCCGAGTGCAAAGGCTAATACAGTATTCAAGGCAGCAGAAATAATAAAACAGTATATTTTAAAATGAAGGCACGACCATATTAGCATTAAAGAAGAAAAGTTCTATTCTGTTACACAATGTGCAATTACTATGTAATAAATAATATCGGATAAGGAGTAGCCTGAACAAATGGCGCGGTTCTGTTTCGGGCACGGGAACGGATGGCGTCGGTTATGAAATTCGAATTAGCCGAGCGAATCGGGGTGCAGTAGGCGATTGTGATTCGCATCGTGGATCAACGACGGAGATTTATGGCTGGCCTGGGTCGTCACGGGGGTCGATTTCGCGGCGAGCTGGCGCTACTTCACGGGGATCCGCGATATCCAGGTGCGATAAAAGCGCGCGGTCGCGTTTGATAGGGCCGCGGGAGCTGGCACGCCGATCCCAGCGAGTTCGATGCGCGATTGAGATACCGGTTGAGAGGATCGATCGGTTTCGCCGACGTCTCGGCCAAGATCTGGCCGCCACTGTTTGCCCGCGCGAGGCCACCCTCTGGGAAAACGTAATTACCGAAATGTTAGATTAGTCTGACGTTTCAATATTCAAAAAACGCGGTGCAATCACCGGGGATCGTTAACCCTTCGACCATTTGCGAGTCGAACGTATACGATCTACGATCTACCAGAGCTTCGAATTTTATTCGTAGCGTTTGGATCTTCCTATTTCATTTTCAACCTAACAATGAACCTACCGGCACTTCATGTATACGTATAGACAGTTGTGTTTTACTTAGTTAGTTCTAGAGAAAACAATTATTTGAGAAAAAGTACTGGCTAGTAATTACGCAAACATCCTGTATTTAAATTTAAATTCATTGTCAATTAAATAAATAATTTATGATCAATAGGAAGTGCTGAAACTACTTTGGGTATGTAGCGTCAAAGTAAATGTGAAAATAAACATAGAAGACAGCAAAAATTGTAGTAGCTGGTATAGTAATTGGATAGAGGACGAAATGCCCTTTAAAATGAGCGTTCGTGAGAGTCGATAGCTTTATTAGTTCCGGAGATATGGCGATTTTAATTTCAAGTCGATGCGGTGGCTAGTTACGGAGATATAAGGGTCCGAAGCGTTTGTTTACTACGGCCTTGTTGAGGTCGTTGACCGCACGTGCTCGTAGTAAATATTAAACGTGACGTCACTCAGTCACTCGGTCAGTGGGTCAACGTGCGACAAGGAGGTCCGACGCGACGCATTAGATGGAGACAGCGATAGTCGAATTAAGAAAAATTACCATTTACATAAATTGCGATATCTCCGAAACGGTAAGTCGGATCGACAAAAATAAAAAACCATTTTAAAGAGGAAGGTTTGCCGCTTCCAACGATGGCTCAGTTATGCAAAAAACATGAATGGTTTCGGAACTGCGAGCGTTTAAAATTTATGTATTTTCAACCCCTTCCCGTGGCATTTAGCTCGACGAAATCCGGGCTCAAACGATAGGCGTCAACGCGCGGTAAACAAACAATAAGAATAGAAGTGAATATTGTAAAATTCATTGTACGTATACTATAAGAAAAGTCTACTATAAGAAAAATGACGTTTAAATGGTGGTAAAATAATATTGTGTGTTAGAGATTCTAAACGAAATTTTAAAAAGGTTTATTTGAGGTAAAATATTTTAGTGTTAAAATATCTGAATAGCAGACCATTAGACCAGTCCTAGTTACGGCGGAGATCGGGTGACCAGCGATTGTTCCACATAGAGACGACGCGCGTCGCGATAAATTATGCCGGTCGCGAGCACTCAATTATGCGCGCTGGGACTATTAATCGAGATACGGGGAAACGTGGATGTTAATAAAGCGTCGGGCAGCGCCGAAGAGTGTTTTCAGCGACGTTTACACGCGCTATCTGGCGATCTACGCTAATCGAGCACTCCCGATGCGCCTAGTCGTCACGCGCCGCTATCTTCGCGAACTCGCGAACCTTTTGGTCTCAGTTTCCAGCCAATGCCAACGCGTATCGCTGAATTAACACGTTTCGTACTGGACATCGGTGAACAGAATTTTTAATCGACCAACGTTCGTCTGAAACGATCATACCGAATCGCATCTACATAATTATTCTCTGCCAGTTACGTAAGATTTCAATACTTGACATTCAAAACGTTATTCCTTTTTTTCAAAGTCATCGATGGTCCAATTGATTACAGACAGCACTTATCAAGTATAAACTTCTATGCTTTGTTACTTTTATTCCAAAATCTCGTTTCCCGTTCGAGAATTTCAGAGGTTAGATTAACAATCCCTTGCAATCTCTTCCTTCAGCACGATGTACAATTAGATGTAAATCAATGGATTCGTTGCCCGTAAAATAGATAAATAACATTCTAATTCGTACAACGAATTTAATTCTTAGTAACGAGTTACTCCAACCCATCAAAAGTTCAAGAAAAAGGGTTGAGAAATTATTTGAAGGTATCGCGACCGCGTTTCCTCCGGATGAAAATTGCAAAGACAAAAGAGATGCATCCCGATATGCAGCGATGCAACGCTGCGAGCGTATGTTTGTGCATTATTCAGTCGCTGGAACTGCGTGCTTAGAATATTTCCATGTATCGCGGGAAGGCGTTGCAGGATAACTGTGGAAAGTCGTGATTTTTATCTGGTGACCTTAAGACACAGATACTAATATGCCATAGGTTCAACGGCGAGGCAACGCGTCATTTTGCATTAGCATTATGCAGCCGCGCGATAATGAATAGTTTCGCTATAGTATCGCTGCCTTGAGTCTTGGACTACGGGAGAATGTATTTTAGCATTTTTCGTTCGACCGGGAACGTCCTGTAATATTTTCAGCAACGGATGATTCGAATATTTATCAACTTATTCGAAAAAATCAACAGTATTATTTCAAACCAAAGGTTCTTAAAGATCTCCAAAGTCTCCATCGAGTTTCTATCGTGGGTGGTTAATATATATGTACTCGAGAAACAAGCACCTAACGCGTGATTTTATAAACCGATACGGTGGTTATATTTGCCTCTTACGCACCTACGTATATTTTCTTTCACATTAGAATAAAAGTAATTTTTATTTGTCTGGAGCTATTCGAGTGAGACTTCGGTATTTTCCAGATTTTATTAACCCTTTGCACTCGGAGACTACCTACCACTAACTCAAACACACTTACGAAATAGATAGCAAATACTCCAAGCAAACATATCTTTTTTTACATTATGTATTTTGTGTTTGGGATAGCCGAGTGCAAAGGGTTAAAACAAATGTTACCGACCCCTTAAATTAAGAAATAAACAAATTGTCACGTTCGCGAGGCATTCGTGAAACAAACCTGTTCTTCCACATTCAAATTTAACAAAATTGGATACTATGCTTTTTAATTCTAATTAAATCGTACGTCGAGGGATTAAAGTTCGATTTTCTAATATTTGTTGGCACTTACGTGGACCAGAGTTCATGAGTGGGCGGTAGTTTGACGTCCGCCGCGGTCTTTTCCGGCAGCTTGTAGTACTCGTAGACGTAGGAAGCGGCAGGATCGTCGCCATGGCTGGCGACGGCCGAGACCTGGTGTTGCTGTTGGAGATTGAGCATCGCCGCGGTCGCTACCGAGAGCGGATGCTCGCAGTAGGTCCGCCAGTCGCCCTCCATACCCTGCACCTGCACCTGCACCGCAGCAACCCTCTTGTGGACCTCCGGGTCGGCGCCCTCGGCGCCGCTTTGCAGAGACTGGGCCGCCTCTTCCGCGCCTAGTTCCTCCTCTTCCTCTGTATCACGCTGACCGGACACGTAGCTGGGTTGCTGTTGCTGCGAGGTGTCGTCGTTTACCACGCCGCCGTTCGTCTCCTCCTCGCCGCGACTTCGTCGTCTGAAATAACAAACGTAGTCCTTTGTTAGCTGCTTCTTCTTTGCCACGATATCACAAAAGTTGTGCAATTAAACGTCTTTTCCCTTCTTCTTGCTCGTTTGAGTATAGAAGACAAAAGACAGTGGCAGAAATTAATTTATTTTTCATCTATTTTACTAGTTTTTGTATTTTTTTTTTAGTAATATTAAAGTCTTTTGAGTCATACAAGGTTAGATGATTTCATTTTCACGAGAGCATCTTCCAAAATCTTTGAAAACCACTGATTTATATCATACACCAGCTGGTAAGCTGGGAGACTTCAATGCCTGGTAGCACAGTGCAATCCAGCGCACATTCAACGAATTTATATCTTCCAGTATCTAATATTACGTTTAATTTACGTTCGACAACTCTTTTACTTGTACTAATGTCTTGACAATAATTTTAAAGGGTTAGAATAGTAATAATATCCGTCCATTGTGCAAGTGAGAAACTGATATAGTAAAAGCATCCAATTTCGACGCAGTCGTCGACTCTTTCGATTCATTTAGTTAATACGACTATTCGCATATGGATGTTGGAAGATGAAGCTCGATGTTTGGAAGGATTAAATCTCTGTTTCCCGTTCGACAACTCGTTCCTGGCAGTCCATTCCCTCGGAAACAGTGGACAACGATCGACAAACGCCGTCGAAGCTCCGACTGGCGTTCCGTACGATCGTTCGTCGATTTCCCAGAAGGTCGGGGAATGAATTCGCGGGGGAATAACTGTTAGAAATGCCTCGGCCATCGTGGAATAAATTACCGCCGGGACCGTCGAATTTATCAATTAACGATAATCGCGGCGCGCGAGCCCCGACCGATGATTCCTCAATTTAGCAATGCCCACCGCGACGGTGGATCCCTCGCGCCACACACGCTCGCCAGCGTTGATAATTTATTGTCAGCCGCGTCGCGATATCTAATCGCCTCTAAGAACTCCCGTGCGCTGCCATGCCAGCGTGTTTGGTCGAACAGCCACTTGGATATTTGTCATTGGCCGCTGGTTTCCGGGGAAGTTTGCCTTTGGGATCGCGGGACGGTACACCGGAGACGGGAAAAAATTCTTATCTAGATACAAATTCCCAATAACGAACAGACTATGTATCCAATAAGGAAGAAAACACTTTTCCTATTCGTTCGATAAAAATTTATATAATAAAGACTCGTTCGAGTAGCTATTTAAGTGGGTCTTCCACTGTAAAATGCCAAAAAATTCAATTTCTTTTGTATTTTCTTAAAAGATATAGTCTTAGAAATATATGTGCAAAAGCATTTTTCACAAAACTATCTTTTCTGAATTGGCTTCCATGATCTCTCAAGATTTACTTAACCAATTTCGTACGAGGCTTTGTACTATCAATAATTTTGACTATCTCTCCTTGTAAAAATTTCTGAATATTACTGAAAGAGTAATAAATATATATGCGAAACGCTGATACAAGAACTTGCATGGTTTCTGTACAAAAAAAAACGCGTTTTACAGTAGAAGACCCCCTTAATCGAACAAATCTCTGCGGAACAGAAGCGATCGACACTGCGTTTACACGGACGATTTGGATCGACTGGAGGCCGATCGATCAAAAGTCGTCTAATGCAAACGGCGTCTTTAGGATGTTGATTCTCTATCTCAGGCCTAAGCAAACGCATTCCGACGGCTTCAACCTGGTTTCCATCGAAGAGAGCGCGATAGCTCTCGGGCAAGACGAATGACGCCTGGACGATCGCGGATCGATCGAACCGGAGGATGGATCTGCTCCATCGAGAGTGTCCAGGCGGCTCACGAACCGCTGATAAACGACGGATTACACGCCGCGATTCGCGAGCGTCGTTATGTTACAATTTGTCTTGCCTGGCAGAGCTGTGCCACTGTTTTTCATTCCTCCTCGCGATATCGTCGGCGAAACGCTGATGCACGAGAGAGATGCTTCCCGAGTGGCATGGCGGTTTCCGTAGAAAGTTATTGGACGCCTAGGATTCCGGGAACCTGGCGAATAGTCGTTTTCGAAGCGTTTCAGAAGTGGCTGTCGGAGAAATGTTTGAGTTAGAACTTGTTCGCGGTTGAAAAATGCGTCGATGAATTTGTAGAAGTCTGTTCGCTACTTTACACTATGAAATTTGTAGCTTCATAATTCTATAATAAATTAGAAATTGTTGATTGCGCGGTTTGAAATTTTGCAAAGAATTTATTACGGAGGTGCAAATTTCTTGTAATCGAATGATAAAGAATCGTAGTCGGGTATTATCCTGCGGTGTACTATGCAATTTGTAAGATTGTTTATCCGAAAGTAAACGCCAGATTTGTTGCACGGGAATGTGTGGTTGTCACGACACAACGTGAAGTCTCGCACAGATTTAATTACTCGGGAGTTTTAAGCAAAAAATTCGCTTCCTGTCGTTCCCTGACCGTACAATGTCCTCCAGATCTCTCGCCAGGTGATTCTGTCCCTTTTTCTTCGTCGTAAATGGGCGCTAAAAGGACATCGCTACGACGAAAAATCGCAGGAAGAGTTAGACTCGATTCCAGCATCTGCTTATTAATTTCGAAGACCGGAGGAGAAAAAAGCATTCGAAGATGCATAAGAGAGGATAAATTGTTCGTGTGTGAAATCCTGGAACTTTTAGATCAGATGCAAAGAAATCTATAGATTTATGATAGAGTAATGTATCTTGTGCTCAAACTGGAGAAATAAGCTATTTATCAGTGAAAGTTTTGTCCGAATCGGTCCAGTGGTTCTCGAGTATATCGCGTACGAACTAATTTATATAATAGGATAGATACAGATATGCCCAAGGTGACGATTGCTTCGAAGCAGTTCTTTTCTTTATCAGGACAAATTTCCAACACGCCTAATAAGTGACGCACAGATTTGTTCACATAAATGTAGATCAGTGACCAGCTGTGAAAACTGCTACCTTATCCTCGTTATCTGTCCTGTGTTTGTTTCTGGTACATACAGGTTATCTAGTTCTCCTAATTCCGTTTAGAAAAGCGATACGAAGATACAAACAGGAAGAATATAAAAGATATAAATACAATGCTCTTTGAAACGTCGAATTAAATTGCGTTTACCGTATTTGCTTTGTATAAATAACTAACACATATTACATATATCAAGGATCATTGATGCATCATTCTAATTACATTATTATTCAGTTTGCACTATTGCTTTCTCCTATTAAACTTTGACCCGATAGTCACGTTCATTTAGCAACAGATGGCCGCTTGGAAAAATATTCTGTCTAAAGTATGGACACTCCGCGTTTTCTCTCGATACTTTTCCCTTGAAGTTAGTTTTACCTCACCTTTATGCAATTACTCTGTTATGACATGCACGCTTTCTTCTAATTTGCATCACACTGGCGTATTAATAATAATAATAATTACGATACCGTCCAGTCATAACTAGTATTATTGACATTTGATCTCGGTTTCCATGTTCAAACTAATCAATCGAATCGTCTGATATACTCTTTAACGAAGCATTGACACATCCACTGTTACGTAATGTTTATTTAAATTGCCACTCGTGTAACGTATCAGTGCAGTTCGAATATTTAATTTGACGTAAAGATGGACTCATTTCGGACGGATTCCAGATGGATTTTTTACAGAATTCAGCCGTCTATCTAACATCAAAATTGTTAGAAATTAAATACCAAAGCTTCTTCTCTGGTAGAAAAATCTCCGCCACAGAAACGACTCGAAATATCAATCCTGCGCATTTGTACAGCATCTTATCTGCAAACGATTCAACGCGATCTCCAGGTCCTCCAATTCCTATCGCGCCGTTGCACCAAAGGAATCTACGAATTCGTTCAAAGAGCCAGCGAACCGTACGAGCAAAGAAACCCTCCGCGTATCCTCTCCCCGGTGTTTGCGCGTCTCCACTTTGATGATCACGAATGAACTCATTATACACGTGCACGGTACCGCGTGAAAACGGACCTCTTCCCCGTGGAACATCGCGAGGCCGCATCCTGGCGCGATCGACGTCATCGAACCCGGGGTTGCCCGACGGCCGTGGCTGTGCAAACACCCGTCGAGAAAAATATTTGCACAGGATAACGCGGTCCCTCATTATCGGGGTAGGTTGGCTCGCTGTTAGAGGGGCGACGGTTGCCCAGGTGCGGGAACAGGAGCAACAAGACGAAGGACTACGGGCGTCGAACGACCGGGAAGAAGGATGGACGAGGTCGGTGAGAAGGAAAACGAGAGGAAGAAAAAGGGATAAGAGCCCGACGAGACGGCCAGAGCGACGTCGGGCAAAGGGGAGGGAGGACGGGGAGGGAGAAAAAGGGGAGATTGATTCGACATGCATAAATTAGAGAGGATGAGCCTTTATTCCGTGCGCGACTCACCGGGATCGGGATTGGGATTGGATTTGGGATGCGCGCGAGAGGAGTATAAATTGATGACTGTAGGCAAAAGGCAGGGGTTTATAATAATTAATCTTCGTGCGTGCATATATATACGGTTCCCCGTCCTTCTCGTACCCCAAGCGACACTCTTCGTCCTTCATCCGGCGTCTCGTTCCACTCGCGAGGCATCTGCTCTCGCATCCGGCGAGTATTTTCTTTCGCGCCACGGTGTTATTATTGTTATTATTGCTGTTATTATTAGTAAACGTCTTTATTACGCACACCCAGAAGCACGAATATGCGCACAGGGGTCTTTAATACGAAGGTTCAGAGGAGAAAGAAACGTATTTTGCAAAATGAACGAACTCAAGGTTATCGAAAGAGTTAAGAAATAGAACGCGAACCGAGTCCTCGAACTCGTCGGTTGTCCCTACGATAAATCTATCTGCCGAGTTCAGCGGTTATGGCTTCGTGGGTATACGATTAATAGTTCGCGAGGTATTTAATGTTGAAATATCGCGGGTAGATGGAACATGCGAACCTCCGAAGGAGAGGGAACCTGGAGTGGGAAAAGCGTTTAATATTCCGCGGGAGTGTCGTCCACGCGACTTGAGAACCTACCCTGTCGCTCCCTCGCGTGCATTTCAATAAACCCGCCTTCGCTCGTGCGCACGATCGCCCAATCGAACGTCCAGCTGATCCATCAGCCGATCATCGATTCCACTTTTACGAAACGAGTCTTTCTTTCATCTTTTCATTCGAAATCGTCTTTGACCATAAAAATAAATAAAAGTATCCTCGAGTTTGATTCACTGCGGGCAGCCAAGAAATTTATTTAATATATCTGTGGAACGTTTTGCACGAGGTATAAAAAAACCGATCGTCGAAGAACCTGAAAAGCAGTTCCAAGAAAGCCGAGCAGCTTTCCGTTCGGAAAGGAAACCGTTTACATTATTAACCCATTATCGATGTTTAACTTAATTGACAACGATTACAGCTTTATGTCAGCGCGATTTAATAACATCTAGGAATGTTGTTTTTTTTTTCATTAATTCACGTAATCGTCCGTCCCGTTTAATCAGCCATCGGGGACAGTTCGTTTCAATCCACGCGATCTCTTATCGATAACTATACCGCGCGATTATTTTTCCAAACGGTTTACACGGCATTCAATTATCAAACTAACCCACGCGAGCGACGTTTCCGTAAAAATTCGCGCACGACGACGATAACGATACAACAACGTCGAACTGGTTTGCGCCGCGGACTACTTTAATAACAATTTCGCGATTGTAGAGGATTACCGTCGTTCCTGCGCTTGCGAAACCACAGCATCCACAATGGCGTTCGCGCGGAAGCGTATCGATTCCAAAAGGATTCCGTGTACGGCGCGCGGGTCGGGCGTTTTCTCCATTCAAATGCTTCCTCGATTGTCTTGTAACCTCGATGCATAATCCGTCGGTCCGATCGCGGCGTTAATAAGATTTATAAAGCAGAAGCGGGGAAAAGAATGCCGCGATACTTTTTACCGATCGCTATCTCGATGTAATGTCACCTTTGCTCGCTCACACGTCCCCGTCGTTTGCTCGGCCGGCTGCCGTGCGGTATGCATACTAATTCCACAAATAAATCTGTTTCTCCGAGCTTCGAGGCCGCTCGCAACGCCGGTCGAAGGGTGAATAAATTTCCGACGATATTTTCCACGAAAACTAGCTCGCCTTCTCGCGCGTAAAACAGTAGAAGACGATTCGCGGAAACTGGGTCGATTTACAGCTCGAGAAACGAAGAAAAATCACGGAGTCGCGTCATTCTCCAAGTCTTCGGGTATACAAACTGTACTCGGGAATTCTCGACATTTTTTAGCAAATTTCCATTCCCGTTTCTCGATAAAAACGATTCTTATTTCGGGATTCTGGACGTCTTGCACTCTAGAAGATTTTATTTATAGAAATTAATGATCGTTGCTTGAACGCGATGAAGATAAATGTTAATCAACAGGTACGTAGTCGTATTATCCTTAATTGGAGCGTAGAAACATTATGACTATGTTTTGTGAAGAATTTTTTCTGTTCGATCCACGCTTTCTTTCCTTTATTTAGAACCGCTTTATTGCGTCGTAAAGGAATGCAAACACAATCAAACGCTGCCTATATAAACATCAGCCTCCTATTAGTTTATTATAATTGGAAACCGAAGTTTGTCTACTTTCTACCGCAGACCCTCTTCACAGTACAAATGATACGCTATTAATTTATAATGAAACACATAACGTTAAGCTAGCAGTAGTTATTAAATTTCTTATCTTGCATTTGAAAACAAAACGAAAAGATCCAAAATCTCCAATTTTATTCACAAGCAAACCCCATTAAAAATACATGAAAATCACTTTATCCTTCTAGGGAGAATTATTTTGAAAGTAAAATTTAAACCGACATTGACTCCTGACATTTGTCGGTCTCTCGACGATGTATCGCCTAAAAAATTTTGTTATTTATTCGTAACTGCAGCGGCTGCCTCTGTGCTTCCGATATTTTAAACGGTTAAAGAAAACCGTAGTCACGATTTACAGTTGATTCTTTTAGTCGTTGTTCGCGAGGATGCCGCAGCTGGTTCACAGAATTACCCCGAGCGTTAAAAGTTTCCAGGGGAACGTTAAACGCGCGCAATTAATCGCGCAATTAAGTCTTCCGCGCGCGTATCGCGGAATGTCTCGTTTCCTCCTTTGTACAACAAACGAACAATGGCCGTATAAATCTTCGCTCGCGCGTGTCTGCCCACGTAAAAATCCGCGAGACGAAAACGAGAACGATACTCGCGTCCGGCGGTGTCGTCGTTTTGCATAATCGACGACTGGGTTATTAATCTCGCGACTAATTCGAAACCTTGCCGACCGGACCCGATCGATTAATTTTACGCTCTCGATCCCGTCTCCGGGATCTAAAGATAATTCTTCAATACTGGGAGCCAGAAAAAGATCTCCGCCATGTCGATCGACTTTTAATTCCGGTATCGTACGGTCGCTGGATGTTTTCAGATACCAGAGAAGTTTGATTATCGTCCCTCTTGCAATTTTCAGCCACTAATAACGTTATACCGGTATTACGATCTCGCGAGCCGGTTGCAGTAACTTTATCGACAACAGAGCACGTTACAGTCTGCCAGTTTCCAGAGTTCCAGCATCGGCTGCTGGGAGAATATTGCTCCCTGTTCCGCGATCGGTCCGTTGCTGGTATTACATTATCTCCTAGCGGGGCATGTCAATTTCCAAACGCCCCTTCGCCAAAGCACTCTTTCATTTCCCACCATTATCCACTGGCGATCCCCAATTTACTGTTATTACTTCTCCTCTGGCTACTTTGCAATCGCTACTGTTTTTCCCGTCGATCCGCTGCTTTTTCTTCCGTTACTTTTACATCGCATGGGGAGTTGTTAGTATCGAGTTTAATCCTATAAGTACTGTACGTGCAAATACACTTTATTGATACAGAAATTTATTTGGATATTACGAGATTCTTCGCATAGGAAGTTCAGTAACTATAGTGCACAGCAATGTTTTTTTAATGTATTATGAATGAAAATTATATTCTATAACAACCTTGATTCTACTAGTCTGGTTCTTCGGTTAATTTTGGAAACGTTGCGTTATCACAATTCAATTTATATTTTAAATAATCCTTTCCGGAGGTTTAATTTTCGCGTTTAATAAAGTACTCCGGAGTACAATGTACGAGAAATCAACGTCAGTTTGGTACCTAATGGATTAAACCATCAGTTTCTGCGTTATAATAACTTCCTCGCGAAGCCGCCTCGATCCATCGTGAAATTTCTCGTTTCGATCGGTCGATCGATCATCGGTCGCTCGTTGATCTTTCGCTAGCAATCTCGCCGCAGCATCCAGGACGCGACGTTCTCGAGAATAAGACGTCGATCAGGAGAGTACGTCTTTGTCCCGCGAGTCGACCCTCGTCCTGTCGCGAATCGACGATCGTCCTGTAATCAGTATTCCTCCGCTCTCGTGCGTCTGTGCCGGTAACCGGTCACTTCCGGCGGCCACGGCACCACCCAGCCATCGAAACAAAAAAAACCAAGAGTCCCTTTCCTCGGTCTTAATACGTGGGCACGGTTATGTGTCCGAGACACGCGAGTCTCTGGCCCGGAATAAGTCCCAGAACGAGAACACTGTTTCACCGCGTCCTGACACTATCATTTTCGACGATTTTTATCACTTTTTGCCGAAACTCCGCTTCCCGAAACAATTCTAGATACCTCGACCGTGTTCTTTATCGATTTCAGACTGTACCAAAAGTCTAGATCACATAACATAAGAGTGGTCCAATTTTCAAACGTCCATAACTCCTATAATAGTAAATATATTTCAACGAAATTTTGTTTTGAAGTAGTGCTCATGGGTGCCTACAGAAAAGTATTAGACAACATTTCTGTACTGCGTCAAACGAATTTTTAAGAAAACTCGACTGGGTGTAGGTGCCTAAATTTTTCGGTGAAAATGAAAAGTTTCAAATCGTTCTAAAAAAATTATTTTTAGTTGCTGGGGTCGATTATAATCATTTTTGGTCAATAGACATACCCTTGAAATCCTACCCACTTTCTAGAAAAAAATTTGAGAAGGTGTGAAATTTTTCGACGAAATTAAAAAATTTCAAATCGTTCTAAAAAAATTATTTTTAGTTGCTGGGGTCGATTATAATCATTTTTGGTCATTAAACATACCCCTGAAATCCTACGCATTTTCGAGAAAAAAATTCTTTACCGAAAATATAATTTCGGGCCAGAAATGCTTCCCTGAAATTTCATACGAATCTTTAAAACGTCATAACTTCTGAACGGATTGGACGATTTTAATGTTTAAAAAAGCAAACTACGCGTATTTTGATGGAGAATATGTACAAATCGTAAAAATATTCGAAAAGTTGGTCCTTGACCCCGCAAAATGAGAAAAACCCCATAAAAATGATCCAATTTTCAAACAGCCATAACTCCTACAATTGTGAATATATTTCAATGAAACTTTTCTCTGAAGTAGAGCTCATGGGTACCTACAAAAAAGTATTAGACAACTTTTCTGTAGGGCGTCAAACAAAATTACTAAAATTAAAAAACGAATTTTTAAGAAAAATCGACAGGGAGGTGCCTAAATTTTTCGGCGAAAATGAAAAGTTTCAAATTATTCTAAAAAAATTATTTTCGGTTGCGGGGGTCAATTACAATCATTTTTAGTGAATACACATACCCCGGAAATTTTACGTACTTTCGAGAAAAAAATTCTTTACCGAAAATATAATGTCTGACTATGAATGAATGATTCTCCTGAAGTTTCATACGTATGTTTACACTATCATAACTTCTGAACGAATTGGAGGATCTTAATGTTTAAAAATGCAAACGACGCGTATTTTGGTAACAAATAAGTAGAGATTCTAAGAATGTTCGAAATGTTGGCCCTCACCCCCGTAAATTGAGAAAACCCTCATAAAAGACTGTTGTTTTCAAAAGTAGCCGGAAATTCACGCTCGAGCGATTGTAACGGCGATAAAATCTTCATTAAGAATTTCTATGTCGCTTCCATTTTACTTTCCCCTCGTCCGAGGTGACGTGAACCCCCGGCAAAAACGAAAGCAACCCCGTGCTTGTAATAAAATCGTCAAACGCGTTCGACATGCTCGTAAAACTTTCTCCGTGGCGAACCTTGGCAGTAAAAGCCTTCGCTTTCGACGTCGACGGGACGAGGACGGGAGAAGAGGACGAGAAAAGGACAAGATCCAAAGGGGGTAGAAAGGTGTCAAGCGTTGACTTTGATGGATCGAAGATCCCCCGGGTTTCGCCTACCCCCTCCCCCTCTCAACGCCTCTCTTCCGTCCTTTTTTGTTCACCACGGACCACCGAGTAGGTACGTATTTGTTTTTTCTTTCTCCGCGGATAAAACGGCGTGTCTGACAGGTTACTCTCTCACGGTGTATGTTAACGTCCTTTGCAACGCGCGTGCACTCGATACGCGTGCAGATGCTGCGAGCCTCGCGCGAGATCGAGCGGCAACTATGCAGCTTGCAGTCCGTCGCGACGAGAAATCGGATCTAGCCCTGAATCCACGTTGGAAATTTCACTTTCCGCGATATCACAAACGGATCGCGAAGAAACAGAAAATTTAAAACGATCGTTAACCCCTTGCTGTACAATTCTTGATGTCAAGTTTCATAGTCATGAGGCTACTCACTGGCCATCAAACAAAAGTAAATAGCATAATTAAATCGTACGTCAAGGTGTTGATAGGAGCTTTACAACCCTTCAAATACTCAGTTTTATTTTCTTAACGAGCAAACGCCGTTTAATTCTTTATCAGGTTGGAATATTTCTTATTCGAAATTAATAATTTGATAAGATCCTCATAGCTCAGCAAAGAGATATTACACTTCGTTCAGATTATTTACTAATATTTGTACTGCACAAAGGCACGTAGTTATCGATTTGTCGTTATCGTTTCGAGCACGCAAAACCTTCCTTTAATCTTTGACTCGCGTTGCGTAACCCTGTCGAGAAGTATACTTGCAGCGTTTCGCGATCTGTCGCGAAAAACGCGGCGAACAAAACGCGCGCGATACGAGACGAAATTACAGGACAGCGATGCTGGCTCGATACCAACGCGAATTTGTAACACGATCGGGGGAACGAAATATCAATAGCTGGTAAGGTAATACCATGACCTGTAACGCGAATATTGCTCTACGACGACGCGTGCTACGTTTTGATTCGCAAAATCCATCGATCCTCTACTCTACAGGTCATATTTGTCTTTTGAAAATAGTAAACAGGCACACTCTATATTTATTTATATTCGAAGTTTTTAGTTTGAAGTTACTTTTGCCCCAGAGCAAATTTTATCCAATATTGCGACCGATCGAATAAACGTCACGATTGAATTGTCCATTAGTATTATTTGAATGAGATTTCGTTCGTTTCCGATAGCAGGCTATTATCTACGGCTTTCATTATCGATCTGCAGCGTGACTCACGCTCGATCGGGCACGGCAATTATGTAAACTGCAGCGGCAATGGATCAGAAGCGCCGGCGGTCGCGATTTTTCGCGCCTTATCGAAAGCTGTCCGCGCCCGTTGTCAATATGGTCGTCGAATTTTTGCGCGCCCGACGTCAGATTAGGCAACGCGCGGAGGCGCGTAAATGCAGGATATCCGGGCACGCTGTGTACACCGTATCTGGCTCTCGTTTAGAACCACGAACGCTGCACTTAGCGAAGATCGATGATAAAGGCTAAATCAACTTCTGTACTTGGACTCCGAGCTAATTATTTTCGAACTGGTACGGGGCGAAATACCAGTTACGGCCGGAGGCAAAAATTAAAATTGCAGCTCATTCTTTTGCGCGACTTTTATTCGCGGTAAACTTTTAAATAGAATTCGATGGGTACGGGCAAAAGTATGTTACAAAAATGATATTACAATCGCAAAGAGAATGTAACGCAGCATTTTAGTGCAAGTAATACAGCGAATTGAATGGAACTCGCGATGAAAAAGTGTACAATTCAGCACTCCCTGAAAGACGGGGACCGCCCTTCGGCTGTAACGCTGCTGCCTACGTCGGGAATCGCTATTCTAAAACAATCGCTCATCAAGTTAAAATAGAGATGGTTACATTGTTAGGCGATCCATAGATCCATCTCGTGCAGAGGATCGTGATTTTCCCATGCATACCATCAAAACGCTGAGCAATTATTTTACGTCACCATTTACCATTGATAGCTTCTATTAAAAAATCTCTCAATATATCTTTATTCAGGTACTAATAGAGAAACTCTCTCAAAACTTCATAAATCTCTTCTATCATAGAAAATCTCCCAATCAAATCGGTGTATCAAGTATAAGAACTGCATTTCAAGAGCGAGTATCAAGCAGAACTAAAAGATCTACCTCTGTCTTCGTTGGATGTCTCTGAAAGTACCCTATCAGGGTATCGAACACAAAAAATACATCTTAGGGGCAACCTAACTCGGTTCTAACCAGCGTTCTTCCACCGTCTTTCATCGAGGATTTCTCAAACTACCCTATCTGGTCACCAAACGCAAAAACCACCGCGCTAAGAGCAACCATGGACGAAAGTGGAAGTCCAGGTTCCCATTACGGGTTCCCCGTCCAGACTTTTCCTCATTCCCCGGATATCGGATTAGGTAATGCGCGGAGGCGCATAATACAAGCCGTTATCTGCCCGTTACAATGTACACCCGGTATCTGGGCTCTCGTTTCAGGCCGCTGTCGCAGCTTTCTCTCTGTCTCTCCCGCCCTCTCGCCGTATTCGCGTATCTGAAAACGGGGCACAGACGTGGCTACCCAGCGTGACCATGCGATAGGATAAACGTCACCCTGTACTTCCTACGCCGCATGAAAATTAACCGAACAGGATGAAAACAATTAGCATCGACCGGCGTAATCGCGCGCCATTTACGGAGTCGGAGGAAGGGACGATAACGCGAGCCCCGGGCTAACGGAACGACGAGTTCGTGGCAAATCCAACGCGGTATCGTTTGGACAACCAGGTACCTAAGAAGAATTTCAGGGGTGAGTTATTTCAGGGACGCGAATGCCAAAGCAGTTTCAGCTTCTGGTCTATCTTATCCATTCCACGCGATAGATATCGTGCACAGACGACGAGAACTATGGCCTGGCTGCTGGGATAAGTGTTTTTGTGGGTACCTCATCTGGGATGGTAGAGCAATAGATAATGATACGTTTCTTCTGTTACTTGAGATTTCTTAGACAATCATCAAATAAAGTATCAGAGGATTAAACTAGACTATAACACCTAGGATTATGGAGGTTTCAGAATTCATCTTGTTAAAATTGTCCATTGGTACGTTTAATCTCATCGCTACTTGTATCGACTATCAAGTAGCGATGTTTGTCTGAATCTAAAAATAACAATATAGATTAGTAATTTTGGGAACCGTGAACCTTCGCGCGAAGGGCGAACAGAGGCAAATGGCGACGATAATCGGGCTCATTCGTCAGGTTGAGAGGAGAATATTAAGTTTACGATCGAACTTCGACTTGAGGGCTGCTCTATCCCGGACTAGGTCCGCGCTGAGATATCGTCTCGATCGAAACGGCTATTCGAAAAATCGTCGGTGTCCATATTCGCGGGGAATTGAGTTAAGTGCGGACTCTTGTACCGCGATGATAGCTCTATCGCGACGGTCGCTAACAAGCTGCTCGACTATTAATGCCCTTTTTTTTGCGCCCGCGTTATCGCGCCGAACGCATCGATTCCTCCCGCGGGAACGATTCGATGTTTGCTCCGTCGTTAAATTAATTTTCTGCCCGTGGTTATTGACTAGTTCGAGTCCCAGAACGTTTCTCCGCGTCTCTACGCCATCGAGCTCGAGGCTCGTCTTCGAGATAACGGAGGGAGAGCAAATTATCGAAGGACTCGGTACTTGGTCGAATTTATATAAGGGAACGAGTTTTGTTCTCCGTTTCGAAAAACTAATGCCTATTAATACCCAGTTTTAAGTATCAACCTGTGCTCGCGAAGGAGTATTAAACGTTCCACGAGACAGTAGGAAAAGCGAATGGAGGTTAAAAAGTGTCGTTGCTTTCTCGGAAGGGGCAAAAAGACCAGGTAAAGCAAGAACCCAGACGCATCGAGGACGCGAAGCGAATACGGTTCGCGGTTTTATCTTAATGCGATTCGAACGGTCGCCCTTTTATCGGGCCACGTTCGCTGATTATCGAGGTCGACGACACCGGTGGACTTCCGCGAGCGACCGCTGACAATAGGGCAAAAAGAGGAACAATTCTCGAAACAGGAGACACCTCTTATTAGCGGCATCGCATTAACGTGCGATAACCGTGCCGCGGTAGGAAAAAGACGCGCAGCTCGCACTCGTGGCTCTTAAACGAGCAATGTCACGCATCGAATCACCTCGGGTCGTGCGTAACCGTGCTTGACTATCGTCATTTTTTACCGTTTCCCAACAAACGTCCCGTCTCTCTCTCCCGCGAGTGTCCGATCGCGTCGAACGGGGCGGTTCATTGAATTATTTAATACCGAGGAGAACGACGGAGACACGGGTCTGATGGATCGCCGTCGCGAAACAACCGATAGCCAAACGAATCGCTCGATCCAACGATCGATGATCGGGGAATATCGCTGACCGGGAATATCCTTTCGTTCCTGGAATCGATAAAATTGCCATTTTTCTAACGGTTTCTAGGTAAATAATGGACTATTTCTTAGACGTATTTACGAATAGCAGATATTAATTAACGATCGAAACTCTGCACTGAAATAACACGATTCCACCCGCTGCTAACGATGGTCTACTATGTCGTTTCAACCAATGCGGAAAAGTGGCTCGCATAATCATAAAGTTATTCGAATAGTCCTCGTTTTGGTCGATGTTTAAATTTCGAGTCCCCGTTGATGGGTTTCGATACTTTAAATCGAATCAGAAGAATTCCCCTGCGATCGTCTCGATCCCGAGCAACGCGAAAGAATACATTTTGTCTGGTATCAAAATGAAGAAAACGAATTAAAATTAACATAAAATTATTCGAATAGCCGTATGCCTCGAAACCGTCGAAATCGATTATCGTCGTCGATATCCTCCGTATGAAATTCTGCACGTCGCGTTTAATTTTCCGCCGGGGCTCGCGAACGTTGCCATTAATTCCATGTTTGGAGCGAGCGCGTACGATTCCCGACCGTTGGCCGGGGATCATCCCGGTAGCCTAATCGTTGCGGGAACCCGTTTCTGATTTCAGTCGGTACTCCTAATTAGGTTCGCGTGACTCTCCCTCCCACGGTACTGGAGCTTATTAATATTTTTCCACGGTAGCGTCGACGAAGCGCCCGGCCGTTATCCGCCAGTCGGAACGAATTAACTCTCGGAACTCGGTCGCGGCGAACGTCCATCTAGATAACTCGGCATTCTGATCCTTCGGCTAAGCGACTTCGCGACTGGGAACGAAACCAAAACCAAGAAAAGAAGAGAAAAAAAAAAAAAAGAAAAAGAAGGAACGCAAGAAGCTTAATAATCTCTGGAGCGACCGGTGGCGCGGGGTACGCAAGCGGAATCGTTCCTGGTCGGCGAAAGAAAGGAAAAAAAATAAAAAGGACAAACGCGCCACGTGAAAGTCAGCCGCTTTCCAATCGACGAGCGGGGCGCACCGAAGGACCTGAATCGATTTGCTAATTAGCGGCCGCGTCGTCGGGGCTAATTAATTCCGGAGAGCAGGTCGAGAACGGAATCCCGTGGCCGTCGTCGCATGGGGGCCACGCGGGCACGAGACCCACGACAATGAGAGACAATGGACGCCGCGCGTTGATTGTGCCGTGGCGTCTCCTCGCGCATAGAGGTGCAGGGAGGTGTGAAAGAGGATAATAATATAGAGTTACTTCGCCCGGGAGAATATTTCATATCGGTCCATCCCCGCCCCCTTTTGCACCTTCTCTCGCGCCTATTCTTCTGCGTTTCTGCACGGATCGTTCACCCTCTCGGGGCGCCCCTTCGTTTCGGGTCCAGCGCCTCGATCCACGATCCAGCGTTCGATCCCTCGCCACGGGGAGTCCCCGCTGACGAATCTCGACGCTTTTTATCCCGTGGCGCTTCCGTGCACGCGCGAAAAGTCGAGGAGGGGTCACGGACGTCGAGCGCGTGCAAGCTTCCTGCTCTCCTTTCAACGCGGACGCCGCAGAAACGGGAGACTGTGACCAGAAACCGCGGTTCGCTCGCTGAAACACGACTTTTTAATCGTACGAGGCGCGTCGTTAGTTTTCATTTAGATTCAGTTTCGTTTAATTCGCAACAGGGACTAGTTACGATCCATACTTTCCTTAAGTATGCAACGACAATCGTAATCGACTGTATTCATCGTCAATAGATGGCAAAATCGCGATTTTTTAATATCGTGGTGTTCCAAATTAGGAACGTACTCCATGTTAGAGCAACTGGTGTGATGAAATCGAACTGGAATGAAAACAATTTTTTTAACACGTGAATATTATTGCAACGCATCAGTATTACCGGGGCAACGTGTTATTGCCACGCGTTAAAGTCTCCGAGACTCGGGTCGGTGAATATTAAATATTATCACGCATCGAAGCCATTAAAGCAGCATCGATACTACCACGCGTTCAAATCACCGGAGAGAAATTGCTAAATATCATTCACGAGCATTGAAATCGCCGGAGTCGCGTTGGTAAATATTCTACATTATCGTGCATTGAAGTCATTAAAGCAGCATCGATACTACCACGCATTGAGATCGCCGGAGAGAAATTGCTGCATATTATTCACGCGCATTAAAATCGCCGGAGAAACGTTGCCAAATATTATTAATGCGGTAAGGTGCACGGTACAATAACGAACGACACTTTACTTTATCGCGTGACCAACGTTTAATTAGTCTTAGCGTTCCCAAATAAGACACGTGACCAAATGTGTGACTTTAACCACTAGACGTACGATTTAATTTGAAATAGTTTGTTCGTACAAGAAATGGCCACGAGAAGGAATAGATTTTTGTGAATAATATTTGATGACGAGTAAGTAGCCTCTTGATTGCGAAATTTGTAACGAGTCAGACTCGTCATTGTATGGCAAGGGATTAATTTCGAATATTGAATCCTGACGGTTTCTTTCTGAAACATTGTTCGCCCGGCAGAAGCAGAAGTCGCACGTACATTGAAAATAGGAAGAAAAAAAGAGGATGCGTCAACGTACGGCGCATAATCGTCGAAATATATTGCAGAAGGTGTCTCATCAATTGGCGTATCGTCGACAGGATAAAGGATTAACCGCGCGGCTGCGTTATAAATCGTTCGTGGGTACAAAGTAATTGGTTTCTCATTCGCCTTTAAAACGCCGTCATTCGTAGCGTTATCTTTGCATCGTTCCCCCGAGATGACAAGCCGGCGCTGAAATATCGAGTACAGAGATCTTTAAGGGATTTTATTTTCATACGTAGATCGCGGGTCGCGATAGTACCGTATTCAGGTTTCCACGTACCGTGTCTGTTGGCATCGATCGACGTTGCAAAACGCACTCCGGGGCGAATCGTTTTCGGATTTGCAACTTTCGTTTTCAAACAGGGAGCTGAAGGACGTCTGTGGAGTCTTTCTGGAGGCTAACGTTGAAAGCTACGCGGATCCTCGTGTCTGCATCGTCGAATGACTCGTCCAGCAGTCGAGCACGAGAGCCTTGTTTTCAACCGGGGCGATAACAGCTCGTTTCCAGCTAACGGACGCGATTCCAGCCTAGAAACCATCTGTATCCGGTGTAACAAGCAACTCGTCGTCCCGAAGTGCAGGAGGTCGATCTCATGTATGCACATTACGACCAGAGATGCCAGAAAGGCAACGAAGGTGCTCTCTCACACTATGTCAGATCACGCGTACGTGAGCTCGTGGAATTTCGGAAACCCAACAAAGGCAAAATTACGCATGCCCTCTTTCTCAATTCTCCGAAGTTGCCCGAAGTAATTTCGGACCGCCTTGTGAGAGTCGAGAGAGAAAGGCTCACACTTCCCTTCTCGCTCTTGAACAACTAATATCCGACCTCCCGTCAACAGGTCTCCACTGGCCTCTGCTGACCGCTGCTGACCACTCCTGGAATTTCTGACAACGTATAACGATTACGACTGGCTACTGTTAGTCTCTCCCAGCCTCTGCTAACCGCTGCTGACCACTTCTGGAATTTCTGACAACGTATAACGATTACTACTGACTTATGCCAGCCTCCGCTGGCCTCTGCTGACCGCTGCTGACCACTCTTGTTACTTCTGACAACGTATAACGATTACGACTGGCTACTGTTAGCCTCTCCCAGCCTCTGCTGGCCTCTGCTGACCACCGCTTATATTCCTGACAACGTATAACGATTACTACTGACTTCTGCCTGCCCCCGCTGGACTCTGCTGACCGCTACTGACCATTGCTGACCACCGCTTATATTTCTGACAACGTATAACGATTACTACTGACTTCTGCCTGCCTCTGCTGACCTCTGCCAGCATCTCCCGATCTAATCTGGCCTCTGCCAACATCTCCCGACGTCAGCTGACCATCGCTGACCACTGCTGACCGTTGTTGACAACTTGTGACGTGATGTAATGTAATATAATATGTTTATATGTATTAAAGTTTTGTATAATGTAAATCTATGGCAATAAATGATATAATTTCAAAGAATTCTATGTATTCTCATCATTGTTTACCCCTCTTTCCCTCTCCAAATTTCGAATTCCTGGAAAAGACGTCATTTCTAAGAATTCCTGAAAATTCTCGGATCCCTGAAACTTACCGGTGTCCCTGAAACTTCTCGGAATCCCTGAAATTTCCAAGAAGTTTCAGGCAGCGGCTAAACTTTCGGCCTGAATTTTTCGGCAAAAATTTAAAGAGCTATTACGTAATATTACGTAATATTACGTAACATTACGTAACATTACGTAATAGCTCTTTAAAATTCTTCGCGGTCGGAATTTTTCGGCAAAAATTACGTAATGTTACGTAACATTATGTAATATTACGTAATATTACGTAATAGCTCTTCAAAAATTTTCGTGGCCGGAATTTTTCGGCAAAAATTACGTAATATTACGTAACATTACGTAATATTACGTAACATTATGTAATATTACGTAATATTACGTAATAGCTCTTTAAATTTGTTTCAGGCCGGAATTTTAGCCGCTGCCTGAAACTTCTGGGAAATTTCAGGGATTCCGAGAAGTTTCAGGAACGCCGGTAAGTTTCAGGAAATCGCAAAAATTTCTGGCGGCGGGAAATTTGAAATCTTTCCGGGGAACTTAGAACATTTTAAAAGATTCGGAGTGTCTTATAACTAAGGGAATGATTTCGATAGGAAAAGAAGGGTAAAAATGATGAGAACACATAGAATTCTTTGAAATTATATCATTTATTGCCATAGATTTACATTAAACAACACTTTAATACATATAAACATATTATATTATATTACATCGTGTCACAATTTGTCAGCAACGGTCAGCAGTGGTCAGCGATGGTCAGCGATGGTCAGCTGACGTCGGGAGATGTTGGCAGAGGTCAGCAGAGGGTGGCAGTAGCCAGTAGTAATCGTTGTACGTTGCCAAAAATATAAGCGAAGGTCAGCAGAGGCCAGCAATGGCAAGCAGAGATGACCAGGGGCGAATAGTAGCAAGTAGTAAGCGTTACATGTTGTTAGAAGCATCAGAGGTGGTCAGCAGCGGTCAGCAGAGACGAGCAGAGGCATGCAGTGGCAAGCAGAGATCAGCAGGGGCGAACAGTAGCATGTAGTAATTGTTATACGATGTCAGAAGCATCGGGGGTGGTCAGCAGTGTTCAGCAGAGGCCAGCAAAGGCATGCACAGGCAAGCAGAAACCTGCAAAGGCAAGCAGAGACTTGTAGGAGCATGCAGTAGTAAGTATTAATCGTTATACATTATCAGAAATACCTGCAGTGGTCAGTAGCGTTCGGCAGAGGCCAGGAAAGTTCAGCAGAGACAAGCACACGCTGACAGAGATCAGCAAAGACCAACAGAGGTTAGCAGAAGTCAGTAGTAATCGTTGTAGGTTGTCAGAAATATAAGCGATGGTCAGCAGAGTCCAGCAGAGGCAAGCAGTAATCAGGAGCAGTCAGTAACAGTCGCTGTATGGTGTCAAAAGTTGTCGGGAGTTCTGTACTTTTGTCAGCACTGGTCATCAGAGGCAAATAGAAACCAGGAGTAATTTGCAGAGTTCAGTAATGAACTCTAGGAAAAGCAAGTAAAAATACCTGGGCATTCCGAATCGTATGCCGTTGACGTGAGGTCGGATTTCAGTAGTTCAAGAGCGAGAAGGCAAATGTGAGCCTTTCTCTCTGGACTCCCACGAGACGGTCCGAAATTACTTCGGGCAGCTTCGGAATAATCGAAAAAGAGGACATGTGTCAGTTTGCCTTTGTCGACTTTCCGAAACTCTACGAGCTCACGTACGCGTGATCTGGTATGTGTGAGTAGGGCACCGGGTGCTGAATCTGGCATCTCTGGTTACGACCCCTCTCCTCTCTCCTCGAGCGAAGGAGAACGACCGACGGCGGCGACGCTCGCGCCCGAGGAGGATGGTAAATGGTAAATGGGAAATTGTAAATGGTAGGCCACTAGTGCGCTCCGAACATGAATGAATGGAACCTGCTTCGCCACTTGCATACCCATTATAGGAACTCAGTCGCGTACGTGTGCGCGTTGGACACACCGTGTGCTCGCGTGTGCGTCCGGTCCACGCACACAGCCACGCCCGTGTGTACACGAACACGTGTAGACACGCGACCGTCTCTGTACACAATGCGCCGATCTGTTTATCCGTCTGTCGTTGCCCAGCGTACAGCTCGAGAGCTGCCTTCGGTTAATAGATCTTCTCCGGTGAGTCACCTAGCCGCGTTCCACGACACCCTAAGTGCCTTCTTTTCGTTTCTGCTCACCTTTCGCGAGCAACACCGTCGACACTTTCGAGGAAGCCATAGAGATCTTTCGTTCTTTTCTTATTTGCTTCTGTCTAGGTTTATGGTACACTCGATGGACCCAAAGGAAGAGAAAAGTCTCTACGTGCTTGAATTTCTGGGACTCCAATGGCGCCCCCCTTCGAATCGATTTACAGTTCTCTAGTCTGGGTTTACGATACTCTCGAGCATAGTTAGACCGAGTCACGTAGCTTCTCTGCGGCGAGAATTGTGCTTTTGTGCTGATGTGTATTTTAATGTAACTCCATCTTAGTATCGAATAGCAACTGGGTTCCAGTTACACGATCGTTCTGTCTCCCACATGATCCCCTCATCGCGAGTCTCTTTCAAGACCCTCTTTAAAGCTAGTAAACTCTTGAAACTATAATTAAAATATACAAATCAAGGGATAAAAATCGTGCATACAGTTAGTAATAAATAGAACTAGGAAATAGATTTTTATACACAAAGTTTATAAGTCTATAATGTTATACGATGTAAAAGGAGACTGTTAAACCGGATAAGTGGCGTAGAAGATCTGATTGTAAGAATCTAGGCATCCAAATAAAACAAAACTATAATTAAAATCGTTTTCCTTAAATAAAATATCGTCCCTCCGAATGGTCCAGCGGTCCCAAACATTGGGTTACGCATTTAACTCCAACGATGAAAACTAAATTAAACATTTCCTCCTTTTTACAAAATATTCTCCTCTCTCTTATCTACGCCGTTACATATCGTTCCGTTCCCTTCTTTTTCTTCCTGAACGAAATCGTGTTCTTCCTAATTAGTACCGACGAGGACCACGAAAGAACAAAACGTATAAAACGCGAGCTTGTATCGGTCCGCGTTATTCCTTAAATTGGATCCGCGAACCCTTGTCGTCGAATTCTCTAAACAAAATATTATAAGAGGATGTCTTTTCGCGAACGACCGCCTCTTTGATATTCGAACTGGTTGAAATTATTCGAGTCCGCGGTGATTCAATTAGGTTGCCCGGGGTTCCCTGAGCCTTTCCACGATCACGCGTACTTTATGAAGCCAGTTTCGCTAATTGGTAACCGCGTAGCTTAACAAGGTAGTCGTCGGGGCTGTAAATGATCAAATTTTCATCCTGCCTCGCGATCGTCGGTACCGTCGTCGTTCATGTCAGAAAAGTGGCCCGTTACTTACGAGCCCGGCCGATAATTACTATCCCGTTTAACACACCGATGAAATTTACAGGCCGATATATTATCGTTTACGCGCTGAGGAACGGACCGATTTAATGGTTTCATTCGCGCCGCGACGTACGGCGTCTCTCGTGAACCGAGTTGCACAACGTGGATACATCGCGTCGATCCGTCTGGCGTCGTTTAAATCAAAGCGCACATAATGCTAACTCTTGTATTTCTCGTGTAATCTTGTAACGACGAGGTAAATCTCGATGCTTCTTCCCTCGCGCGCGACCGTTTTACGACCGAATCGAGTCAACTCCTATAAACGAGGAACGTTCTTAATTTCTCTTTTCAACCGAACGTTCCCCAAACAAAATCAGACAGCAGGCGTTGTCAGGACTTATTCTTGGAGGATAGTGAAAACGACTGGTCAAAAATGCAACGAAAGTTATTAGAAACGTTAAAAATAACGCAAATTTTAACTATCATAGAGACCCATATCTTTATAGCTGTGTTATATCGTACTTAGTCGATGTCACAGTTGATTTAATCCTTCCCCTGGCATCCCACGCAAACATTACGAAGATCTCCGTTAACTTCATCTAAACGTACACTTCTCTGGACGCAAGCACCGCGTTAGCATTCAGCAAGTAACGCGTAGGGTTAAGGGTTAAACTCGCTAGCGCGTGAAGACAGCGATAAAATATCGAACTGACGCGTAGCTATTTAACCCGCTATGAAATTTCCAATACTAGACTCCATCAACTGAATTGGGTGTTCTTAAACGAATAGAGTTGCCAAATTTCGGAAAAAATGTATGTCAATTTGGTGATAATTTATTAACTCCTCGATGATATCGTGGACACTAAAAATATCACAGTAATGTACTCTTATAGAGAAAATATCTGCACAGCTGCACTAAATCACATTCGTTTAATGGCATAGTTGATTTACTCTCTTCCACGACAAACCCACGCAAACATTACGGTTCATTACGAGATGAAATTTACTTATTACGTTTATTTGGGAAAGAACATCGCGTTCGAGAAATTGTATAGGTGCACAAGAAGTTTGGAAAGTGTTCATAATTTATAAACTGGGTATCGATAGTGAAACTCGTTTTTATGTAATAAAGTCATAAACGTGACGTTGATCGTGTCAAGCAATGAATGCTACAGGAACAGTGAAGTTTAACCAATAAACTAAACTTCGTTTCAATCACCTGTTAAGACTCGAAGCTTGCAATTAAATAATTTACAATCTGAGAACGTATGAATCCAATAACCAAAAGAACAAATCGATCCCGTGACTCGTTTCAGTAAAATGAAATCCTAAACGCAACTTCGATACGTCGCCAGTCTTCAAGCGTTCGATAAATGAATTTCAACTCTTTCCACCTCGATTACGCTACTCTGTAGCTTACCAATTCCACGGCGATGCTGTGACGGACTCCCACTGACGCTAAAAATAACACAGAAACGTACTCCCACAGAAATTTACACCTCTTTAGCCACCGTGTCGCACATATTCATTACCATAATTAATTTAATCCTTTGGCTCGACAACTTCGCGCGGAGATTACGATCTTCGTTAACTTTACCTGTACATAAAGTACAGTGAAACCAAGTTCCAACGTTTACGTTCAACCAGGCAACGACGAAGGGTTAAAAGGGTTAGACTCGCGCGGCACATGGCGATGAAATGACAACTTGGCGCGCGTTTCGTTCGCGATGAATCGTGATATTTCGACGATTACCCGGCAGACGGGACGTAAAATGTCTGGTTGCTGCCTAGCAGGGTTGCAGAAGTCAGCAACACGTTTTGCATTATTACCTAACGCGACGACATTACCGTTGGGGTAGAAAGTTCAATCACTGTAATTCGCGATCGTAATTACCGGATCGTCCCAGTCTTCCTGGACAGTTCCATGTATCCTCGTCTGGATAACCGATTTTAACCGCGGCTCCTGGACCCGATAAACCACCGAGAAAACTGACCATCTCGATCCTTTACGCAATAGGCCAACGCTTCGCGAGTTCGTACCTCTCACAGAATTATCGAAACACTCGGGATTTATCGAGTCGTCCAGGAAGACCGATCGATGAATCGTTACGTGATCATCGAGGTTAAATGGCAATTTCGCCGATAAGATCGGTTTTATTGATCGCGGACTACGCCGTTAGCCAGAAGCTTGCGTTTTCTTTCGATCATTCGCCGACTTAATCGACGATTACGGCGATCGAGATTCTGTTTCCTGTTTCTCTGTTTCGAAGGGTTCTCTGCAATTGTATTATTTATTTATTCAGATACAGCTACTACTGCTAAGTTTCAGTAAACAATTGAACTATATCATTCCTTGAGTCTAACTTTGAATTATATTTTAAATTCAGCAATCCCCTGCAGAGTTGTATTAATACACGCGATTAAGAAAATAAATGACCAGTTTCTTGGGGATCGAATTAATCGATCGGCGAAATTAATCGTCAGTCATCAATTAAAAATATTAATCGACGAGAAGTTGGAGATTGATTTAATTAGTTTTAAAGTGAAACTTGATTAAAATTTCGATTAAAATTAGCTCTGCCGTATTTATCATTTTAATACCTTCTACATTGTGAAGAGAAAACGTCAAAATTTTAATAAGAGCGTGTCGATTAAATTTCTACCCACCAAGGATGTGTGGTTGTTTATGTTCTTAATCTTTGGAGATCTGTACTTTTAACCTGAATAACAGAGATCTATAATCAATGTGTCTCTACTTTGTTCTTCTATGTATCCATAGTTCGAGTATCGGTCATTGTCTTGTTTGTTTCGCTCCTCGATTGACCCAAATCGATTAATTCGTTCCGTTTATAACGGTGTTAAGCCCCTGCAGGGCTTCTGTCATTTTTCATACGATTCCCGGGCACCGTTCCCTGCGTGTAATCTTTACTTTCAATCGGAACTTTCGAACCGCCGTCAATTAATTCGGGCCTCCACCGGGAGCGGACGCGAAACATGCGACGAATCGAAGGGATCGTCTTAACACGGACGCTGGATGCCTAATTATTGCAACGGGAACGAACCCCCGAAAACGTTTGATGAATTTAAATTTAATTTCTGGCCCCGAGTTTCCTTCGATTCTTGCAGCTTCGCTGGAAGTGTGCTTGTTAAACAGAATACTTTGACATTCTGCTTGGCAGACTCTTCAGTAAAAAACAGAAAAAATCTAGGAGATGTCATAATATTAGAAGGAAAAGGATAAAAGATAAATATAGCGAAGAATATCAATTTAAAAATGTCCCTTATCATTTTAGGTCGAAAACTAGCGCGGCAGTCAACCTGTTAAAATATATTTAAACTGTTTGCCAGTTAATTTTGGCACGTGATTTTCGACGGCGATTTATATCGACCGGAAATGTCACGCATCAAGCAGACAGTGGCCATTACGAGCGGCAAAATACGCTTGTCAATTTGACGGTTCTTTAAATCTACACGGTGTCCCGATCAATTTCACAGATCCTCGATTTTTCTGCCCGTTCCAGTAATACGTATGATTTAAACAAAAGTTAACGAGCTCAACGACCTTCGCAATCGAGTCGTTGATATTTAACGTTGCTCCTTTTTTCTCTGCTTATGCAAGAACTGCCTAGGCGTAATTAATCAATATCGGCCTAGTCGTTTTCTCGGGCCCTAAAAACTTTTACGATATTTTTATTACGCTGCCTGCAGCGGTGGCCATTTCACGGCTGAATTTATCACGTCGTGGTCAACAGTTAACTCGGGGATGATCTGGATGTATGCTTATTTCAATCTTTCACGCGGATCTTTACGAGACATTCAACAGGTTGTTTCTATCGCAATTTACTGCTTATAACTGTTGTTGTTCGAGAATGAGATTACGCGACTTTGTACACCGTTCGCGAGTTTATCGTCAAAGTACACAAACTTGCATTTTTGCACCTACTAAAATTGTTCAAACACATAAAAGATTGCCGACTATGGCGCCCCCTCAGATCAGGGTTTAAAATTGCTTTTCCTCCTCGTTCGTTTAAATTAATATTTGCTCGCGTTAATGTCCGATTTTACAGCGTGCCAGTAGTATATTATTGCCAAAGTTTCCCCGTAGAATACGACAGATCTCGAGGCTACTCGAGTCGTAAAATACTCGATGTAATCCATTTTGAAATAATTACGGTATGTTGCAAGATTAATGTATGATAATAGGCAAGGGTAATAGACGGTTCGACCGCGCCTTGAAATTTGCATTTTGAATACTATTTAATATAAAAAATGCAAGATAGAGGCGATCTCAGCGCACAACGGCCGCCCCTTAATGCGCGATTATATCGTTGAATTCAGGCATCATTGCGCGGGAATCCAGCTCCGATTAATTGATACAATTACTATGATAAAATGTATAGCGCCGCCGGGACGCGGAGAGACGCGATTCGCTGCTCGTTAATCGGCTGCTTTTCCCATCGCCTCGCGATCATGAAGCATTATTCCGGAAATTGCTAGCGCTCGCTTTTTCTGACATTAATCTAAGCACTCGGATCGAAGATTTTCGAGCACCGGCCGCGGGATTCACAGTGACCGTTATTGATATACGTCGTGCAGTTCGCCCATCAAAATAATCTGCCTATATCTGCTCATACTTAGTCGCACTTATCTGATTATATTACGGTGATTAATGGCACTGGCCGTCGAAACGATAACGTTTCAATTCAATTTATGATCGACCATACGTTACACCCGTCGGTTAATGCGTTGCGATATGTTACGCCGGTGAACACGGTGCAGATTCCACATCGGATTTGCCCAAAAAACAGAGTCAATTCTGTGGGTGACTAAAGATAGCGTATAAATAGGTTTACGTAAAGTAAAATAACAATTGTGCTCTAGTAAACTGCCGTACGGACGCACAGAAGATATTAATGGATGTCCAGAGCGGACGCAACGAGATTTTGAATGCACTCGATGCACGCGCTCCGGTGACTTCGATGCGTGGAGAGAGCACGACACGCTGGAGACTTCGATGCGTGGAGAGAGCACGACACGCTGGAGACTTCAATGCGTGGAGAGAGCACGACACGCTGGAGACTTTAATGCGTGGAGAGAGCACGACACGCTGGAGACTTCGATGCGTGGAGAGAGCACGACACGCTGGAGACTTCAATGCGTGGTCACTGAGTATCGACAGTTATATAACTTTGCTTTACGTCTCGCGTTTACTTTTTTCCTTGTTTTTAATCATAAAGACATACTCCTACAACGAGAAAAACGTCGTACATTTCCACAATATCAACGTGAATCAGTGGAATAACACCGTGGAAAGAAATCGTGCACTAATTTCAGGACGGTTGCAGGATAAAGAAGGCTTTGATCTTCGAATTCATCGTGGTTTTAATCGTGAAAAAAATTCCTCGAAGATTTCGAAGGCAACAGTTGATATTGTACCGAAAATTGTAGACAAGAGTTCTTCGAGAAATCGCTGCTAATCAAATATTTCAATTTCCACGGAGCCTGCTTATTATAATTCAATTCAGCGTGGCCCAGCCGGAGCTGGGCAGCATGAATATTATCCTAGGAGCCATAAGTGCTCTGGATTCTGGCCGTTCTCCGGTCGTCGCGGTCCCAGAGCCGGCTCCGAGCATCGGAAACCAGTTCGAAGTCAGCGAAGCATTATGATCCCGAATACACATCCGTGGCCCGTTAACTAATCTCCCTATGGCGACCTTCCATTAGCTCGATTCCACGGCCGATACATCATCGAGAGCGCGGCGTTTCTCTCCTCTTCCTCGGGTTCGTTCCACCCGACGAGGGACCGAGGGTGATCGGGGGTGGGGCTCTCGTAGAGGCCGACGCGGAAGAATGATACCTTCTTTACGACGAACGAGAAACACAATAGGAAACCACGGCCGCCAGTCGTCACGGAATTGGCAATTGGTTGACACTGACGACTAATATATGTCTTTAATCCTCGAGTGGACTCTCAACCTCAACTGAATCGTTTCACTTAATGTTGATTTTTACCAAATTGGTAAATGGAAATCACCTCTCCTTCAAAGCATTTAAAGAATAATGAACTAATGGAAAATTAAGGGTTAAATTATTTGAAATTGCTAACGTATTACGATTTTAATTTGTTAAGAAATTCAGTGAATACACATTTGTATCCAATGTCTACATAGAATGAAAAGCGTGAGGAGAAATCACGAACCATATTACGTTTCCTTTGTGGAGAAACAGAGGAGGATCGATGGGTTTGAAGTAAATAGCCAGTACAGATTTGTATTTCTTCGACGTATGTACGCTACATATCATTCAAAATTACTATTAGAAGAAATAGAACTGTGGCGAGAAATCACTAACCATATTACGTTCCCTTTGCGAGAAAATTGAGGATTAATGGCCAGGATTTGGAGTAAATAGGCAACAGCGAACGAACATTTGTATTCCCTCGACGCGTACTGCTCGAAATTGCTGTTAGAGCGTAGAAACAGCGACGAGAAAAATTGCTAACATATCGCGTTTCGTTCGTGAACGAATCGATGATGACTAATGGGCAGGAATCGGAGAAAATGGGTGATAATAATGGTAGAACGCGAAATTATTTGAAATTGCTATTAGCGTACGGAAATAGGCGCTTTGCACGAAACCTATGACCATGTTACGTTTGTGCAGAAATTGAGGAGGATTAATGGTCGGGATTCGAGAACATAGCTGCTCCAGCTAGGCAATAGCAAACACGCATTTGTATTCCTTCGACGTGTACGCACAACACGATACTATTCGAAGTTGCTATCGAGGCGCAGAAATGGACGTGCCGTGAAAAGTTCTGAACGTACTGCCTCACATTTGTGACGAAACTGACGAGAAGTAATGGCCAGAAATGGAGGAAAATAGATGTTCGAAACGGGCAACGGCAAATTTACTTCGCTGTTTCTTCAAACAGCTTTACATGAAATTATAGTCAACGATGCTCGAATAAATACTATTTCAGTCAGACGTCTCGACAGTAAATTGCGTAGACACTAATGTAAGAGGACCTTTCTGTAAGGGCTTATTAAGAAAAAACAGTTAGGTATAAATAATTTCCCTTTTACACGATGTTTTGGTAGCTTAAAATATATACGAATACAAATCTTTCATCTCCCAAATCCTTATTTTTCACCGCAACGTCATGAAACTTTAGCATTTAATTTCTGAATAGTATTACTTTCGAAGAAAAAAAAATCAATTTTCTGACTTTCTGACCCCCTCAAAAAGATTTATTTTTGACACTAGGCTCAAACTGAATATTTTTCTTTTATCACTCTCCATTTTATCTTTGATCCCCCTGTTAGATTTCTCTGGTTTATCTAATTTCTATCAAAAGTTCCACGATTTATCCAGAAATTTTAACGCTTTGGTCCAGATTCCAGGCTTGGTCGGTGTCGAAACGGTTCGATTCCGCTCACGATGTGGTTATTTATCTCCGTTCGGAGGACACCGCGGATGTTTCGCGATGTTCAGATACGGTTCTCGATATCCACGAAAAAAGGTTGACCGGGAGAGTTTGGATCAGAGCGGAAAAGGGGTGAGCTCCCGCGGAGATCACGATCCGTCCCTCGCCCGCGGCCAGCTTCCGCCGTCCGACAAATCATTCCTCGTTAACGCTGGCCCCTTCTTTCAACCGACGACTCGACAGAAAAAGTATCAATTTGCAGTATATCTGGCGGTGCGTACGGACCGGTTAACGGTTCCTCATCGCCTTGCCGCGATTATCGAGCGTTTCTCATCTTCGATCCCCCCTTGTCTTCCTGTTTCCCGCCACGGGAGCATCTGATACGCGTTATCGTTACTTCGCCTCGTCCCGCGGCTGCTACGCTTGTTAAACGATCGGATCACTTATCGTCCTGCTAATAATTTATTGTCACGTTCGACACGCGATCCTCTTACCGCCGGTTGTTGCAGTTCAAAGACACCGAGGCGCGACGCTCTCCTCGATTCATTCGTCATAGACATTCATAAACAATTCGTTTTTTCGCTAGTTTTATACTGGGGAAAAATTAACATTCGTAAATTATAGGAAATGAATTTAAATTATAATCCTTTTTTGTCGTTGAATGTATAAAATGCGTATTCTTCAAATGTCGTATGAATATTTATTAAATTGATAATACAAAGTAAAGTAGCTTACTATTTGCATATACTCTCAACTATTACAATTAACTTGTTTGAATGAAAGTATATAAAATACGTTTAATACGTTGAATATATGTATGACTGAAACTTTTTAGCTGTGAGAAAACATTGAAGAATGGTTGACATTAGCATACGTAATCGTTGATTTTTTTTTTGGTTGAAATTAAAAAGGAAAAACATAACATTAAGGCGTAAATTACGATATTCGTATTTATATGTTGTAAAAAATAGTCTTGCCATATTTATGTTAACTCCAGATTACTCGTTGTCCTAAACGAAGCAACCGTCTCAGATAAAATATTCGTCGCATCGATCTCGCAACCAGGAAAAGAAATTTACATTTATTCCAATCTAATTAAAAAGCAAAATTATATTATTGTTGCAGAGGATATGGAAATGGTTTTCGACATAGTAATTTGTTTTGCTTAACAGGATCGCTACGTCATATAATTCGTATACAAACGAGCATCGCATATTCATAATGCATTTTTTTCGTAGCGAGGAAAAAATACGATTATGGCAATCTCTGTCTCCGTTCGTATAAATACAAGTATCGCGGATAATCGGTTCGAGCCGCGACGCTCGAACACGAATGAAGTTATATAGAAACGAAACGGATATTCGAAAGCGTGGTTTCTGCGTAGGAATTTAATCAGCAAAAATAAAGATATTGGATTAAATGCATATTAAAAAATTAAGACCGTCCCGTTGGAGAAATTTCACGAAGTCGGATTTCCAGTCAGCGCGTGCACGCTGATTGAAAACGCTCCAACAAGAAACGAATTGTCGAGGCAGTTTCGTTCGAACGAGCGTGACAGGTTGCTTACGATGAGAAAGACGACCATAGCGCGGAGAAAAAGATCGAACGAATAAATCAATCGGAGAAATAGAATAACACGAACGAGTCTATCAAGAAATTTAAACAAGCAGAACTTATTTTCCCAGTAATTATATTCCGACAAAGAAACACAGTATCGAAAATAATACGAGTATAAAACGTATTCCATAAACGTGTTTTCGCATAATGGAACGGATGAAACTAGAAACGTCGAACGTTCGAGTATTTTTTCGAACTTGAACATTTGAACTTTCGTTTCTGTAAAATTTATCGAGCAAATTTCTCGGTCGTCCATCTTTCAAAACTTTTATCCGGATAAGAATTCCGCTGGTGTCCGCGGTAGATAAGACGTTAACTCTCCGACGGACACGTTCATCGGTTTCCTCCATGCGCCATTTTGTCACGGTCGACGCCGTAAGGCTTTCCAGCGAGTTGAGGGTGCGTCGCGTTTCCTCGACGCCATCAGGAATCTCATCCGACAAATGGTTCGTCGTTACGGCGATTTTTGTCGAAGGAGCCGAAGGAAAAATGAAGAAAGATACGAATTTCTGCTGTTCGTAACGGTTCGTACCTCTCGTCGCAGATTTATCCTTCGTTCGAGCCACCTCCGCGTCGCGGTGTCTTCCTTTCCTCGAGGTGATAACCACTCGGGAATCCTCGCGGCGGGTAAGCTGAGACGCTGGCAAAGGCACCACGATCATTCTCGTCGCGGCGGCGTGAAAGGCGCGCCGAGGACGCGCAGGGGACCGAGACGCCGAGCGCCACGCAAATGGCGTCCGATTCTCGCGGCTCCATAAGTGTCAAACGATAAACGACAACCAAAAACGCTTGTCGATAGTCAGAAAATTAAAAGCATAGGGTCGATAGGAGCTTTACAATCCATCGAAAGCACCATTTCATTTTTAGAACGAGCAAACGCCATTTAATTCTTTGGAAAGATAGTTAAAATAGAATCACTAGATTTAGAGACTAGATAGAGATTAGAGATTTGTTACTTTTAACAAACCAACTGAATATTGAATATAGTGTGTCATACTGTTTATATAAAAACACTTCTAAAAATAAATCAAACGAACGCCATAACGTTGTGCTCGATTTGAACAATACGTGAAATGACTATTAAATTCTGTTGATCTAGGGTCAGAAACAGAATTGTATTTTGTCTAAAAATAATCGTACTTTGATCCCCTTCGAATTGCATCACTGTCGCAAAAAATCCTCATTTATTTCGAGTTACTTTGTTGACGCGAACGTTTCTGAGAAGACTTAGAGGACTATTACGTTTATTTTCGAGATAAACCCGGTGCCGATGCGTGTAATCGCGGTTTTTGATTGGCGTATATATATTCTGCGCCGCAGTCGCGCGAATAACTAAGGGTTAACATGATTTCCGACGTCCGTGGACGTCGCGACGACGCGGACGAGGTAATTAGCGCGACGGTATCGCGAACGGATGTGCACGTTTTTCTGGACGTCTGTTTCTGTCTCCTTCGTTCGTCCTTTTATCTCCTCGAGTCGAGCGATTTCACGTCCGCGGCGATCACGCGGTTGATATGGTAATTCGTCTTGGCGATTCGCGCGCGATAGCGTAATGAATGGCCGCGGTTGGACGCGATTCGAGGATCGCGCGCGCCGAGATTGCACGCTTATCGAGACGTATACTGCAAAGTTGGAAATATTGCCCCCGGACGGGGCTCTGATATAGCGATCAGAATTGTTGGTAAAGTCGAAATACGGTGTGTCTCCTGTGATTGGTATACGATCAGGAAGAACGTGTCCGAAAATGCGTAGATTAAAATTTTACCCTGATCTAAAGCTTCCTGCTCGAGTAAATTCTTGTGTTTTAGAATTAAACGCGTTGATTGCCAATAACATAAATATATACGTATTAGCTCTGAAAAAGTGTGCCACAATCGCCAGAAAAATTCCACGCGCGGCCTCTCATTCCGCCATTCAGGATTCCGCGCGAAAGAAATCGATGTTTGATAGCATTGCTATCATGAAAACGCAATTTATGGTCGAAACGACGGATTCCTCCCACATCGTGAGCATTGCTTAGACGCGTTCTTCGAAGTTCCTCGCTGATAGAATTTGTTTTTCTCGGGGCTCGGCCGAGTAACCGCGATTCTCCTTTCGCCGTTTCTTTTTCTCGAGTTTCCTTTTTCGACAGGTTCGTATAATAAGTTTCGAGGCGACGGGACACGGAATTCCAGCGGCCAGAGAATTTTTAGCGCCGCGTCGTTTGTCTGCGAGCCCGAGCATCGCCTCGACGGTTTTTGTCGCGCGATAGTCGAATCTGATATATTTCACGGAGGATGCCTCGAAGCCCGATCCGGCTCCGTTTAGGCCGAATAATAATATTCAAATCGCCGGGCGAATTTTTCCTCGTGTCTAAAAATAACGTTCGAATCCTTCGCGGACGATTCCACGCGTCGAAACCTCCGAGAATCGCTCGAAAAAAATCGAAAAAAATCGACTCGCGACGGAACGTTTTAATTCGAAGCTACTTTCGCGCCGTAACAAGAAAAGGAATATTTATTTTGGAACTTTGGTGACTGGTTATTAAAAAAATGTCAAAGTATAGTAAATACTCTCCACAATGTTACATAAAAATTTCAAGTTATTCTCAGATGTAGTTTTCTAGCAAAAAATTGCCTAAGTAATACCTTATTTTTACGTGTCCAAACGTACCCCCTTGAGGGTTAATTAGGAGAGAATATGATTAAAAATTCGATTTCTTTGAATCCTTTAGACAAAAATGGTCCCCACGGGCGCCAATAATAATGATACTGCAATTTCGTCGAGGGTTTGGCCGATTCTCAGGAGGATCGCGTTGTTCCCGAAGAATGGACGCGACAAAGTATTTTCGTGCTCCAGCGTTGAGAGAGGACAGAGGTGAAAAGGAACGCTCTCAGCAAGTAGCTAGTGCTCGACAATACTCGACGGGAGTGCTTTTACCTCGCGGCTCTTTTGCCCCCTTTCGACCATTCAGCGAAAATGCCTGAGCATTATTGGCATTGTCGGTGCGTGGCGAGCGGGCAGAGAAAGAAAGCACGGGGCAACCCCGCGGGCTCGAGTCTCTCTCAATGGGCTAACGATCGTGTTATTAGTGCAAATCAAATTGGCGACTGTCTCACGGCGAAACGGGCCTGCACAGAATTAGAGAGAGAAAGAGAGAGAAAGGGGCGAGCCTCGTCCAATTTACCGGTGGCACGCAAAACGACGCGTTAATTTGCATATCGGAATCGAACGCACGCCCAGGAAAAATTACTCTAATTTCCATCCCCGTCAGGGGTACGCAATATCCACCGACGGGAAAGTTGACTTTACAATTTCTTTCGTCATCCGTCTCCGTCGCGAGATGAAGTCTTAATCGATCGAGCCCTCGGTCTTGTTACTACGCAATCTCATCCTTTTGCTGTTCCAGCTATTCGATTTTTCATCTTTCATTAATTTCACAATTTATTTTGCTGGTAATCGTATTTTTGCTGCAAACCGTTCGGTCGAATAGAGACATTAAACCGGAAAAATAAAATTAAACAAATGGTTCTTTCGCTTCTCAAGGACTCGGGACCTCCTGCGATCCATCGCGTGACACAGATGGATCTCGAAGGGCCGGACCAAACCAATCCTTTGTCGTTACGGCGTGTTCCTGTCGTGTCATTCGTCCGAACGAGTACTTTGACAACTTAAATACGGATATCCGTTAATCCCTCGTCATTATCCATTTGCGTGATTCTCTTCTCGCAGAAACGGACCAAACGTACCCAGATGCCGCGGTAACTATCGTTTTCGCGAGGTTCCGTTTCCTAAGGACGATACCCGACCCTCCCTGTCACGCGATTCCACGGAAAACTCGAGCGTTTCATTTTTATACGTCTTTATTCGCCGAATGGAGAAAAAACAGCAAAATAAAAGAGTTACATTCAGCAGGGTGTAATAAAGCTGTTTTACAACCTTATCCAAGTTAATTGATCGCTCGACTTAAATATAAGATGAGAAAACATTCGATTTTGCTCGTAAAAGATTTATGAATTTCAATTTTAAAAACCTAGACATCGAAACATTCGAGATATCTAGAACTAAATTCAAAGTAATTAAACTGAAATAAGAGGTACACACACCCACGTTTCCTCATCGATCGTGCACCAAAATGGTCGAAGACAGCTCTGTATTCTTCTATTTTTCGCAGGTAATATTTTACCTATTACCGAACAGAGCGCAGTTTTCTTTTTGTTTTCGCGATAATGCGAGAAACTGGTTTGTCGATTTTCACGGCCTACCGCTTTGCATAACCGCCGCTCATTGTAATATTTCAGCCGTTTTATCCGGTAGTTGAACGCGGGTTAATTAGCACGCTGTAAAACAGCCGGCGATACAATTTATACATCTGCCTATTTATTACTATTATTATCGCCGTGGCTGATAAACAAGTCGACGCGTTGTGAAAGACCAGCGAAACTATCCGCCCGCTGCGTTAATTACACCGTCTCTTCTCTTTGCCGGCGCTGCTTTCGCGAACCAACGATCTCGGAGCCACGATAACGCGAGTCCCGATCTGATTGCGTATCTTCGATACCAGTTCGAGGACGATTATCGAGAAGCTCCTCCAGTTTAGTTAGAAAATCCTGGATTTTTCGTCGCCCGTCTAATTTGCGCGTCTGGTTCTTTTCCCTGGCTATTCAGAGATTAAATTAAGAGAAGTCTGACCTGTACACAGGGTGCTATCGACGATACGATTTTCGAACAGAGTCTTTGGATAGTGAAAAAGATACCCCCGTATCTCGGTACATAATTTTTAACCCTGGAACATCGACGCGTTCTCGTCCCGACCATTTTTACACGCATGCATTTGTAATTTCCGAGGACCAGGGGGGAAAACCAGCATCGCCAACTTGAAATTCATGCCGTTCCAAACGAGTCACGCTAATTTGAAAAGCCGACGTTGCTCAACCTTGTTCTGGGGTTAAATTCGACGATTTCGATTCCGCTCTACTTAACGCGATTCTTGTACCAGTCGCCGCGAGGAACAGAGTCAATCTTAATACGGTTTTATAGCTCCATTAAGGCATCACCAGGGCAACGATTATCCCAGTCAGAGGTTTCGCGATGCAGTCGATCGCCCTTTCGAGACTAATTGTCGATTAAACGGTGGTAGTTTGCGATCGTGCCGCCAGAACGACGGACATTTTGCTGAATTCGTTCAACGTACGTGTCACCGCACCAGAATCACGAATTATTGCGTACTACCTGTGTGCTGGTGTGTGCGTGAATGTGTGAGTGTGTTTTTTTTTCGTACCACGTTGGAGCTTCAACGGACGTTTACCGACTTGTGGGACCTTGCGCGTTTACCTGCATACAGGGTGGCCCATTACCGCTCGTTAAAGTCTCCCGCGCGACCGACCCAGCTTCGTTTTCCGTTCGATCGCGAATCGCTGGGAGTCTTTGCATTTCCCAGCCGATTTAATCGCGACGTGGCGAAAGTCTGTCGTCGCGATCACTATTGTCGCGCAAATCTTCGGGAAACGGTCCGATTTTGTCGCTTCGAGGGGCAAAATATGTAATTTAAAATTAAATTTCAGTTCAATTTATTATCTACGTTTTGTAGAAATTGTAAGCTATGGTAATTTATATTGAGGGTTCCTTAATCGCAATGTTCGACGAAATATATTTGAAGAAGAATCAAATATTATTAGGTAACTTGGAAGAGTCAATTCAAATAAAAAAAACTAACGTAGGAGTCTCGATGGTACAAATACAATCTTGTCTATCTGTTCTAAAGTAGAATATGTAATGGATGTCGCGTTGAATGTTTGTATTAACGTTCCTCGGATATCGAGTCGAATCGAGCCAGCTGTTAGGACGTGTGAGGTATATTTAGAAGACACCCTATAGAAAGAGAGAGCAACCTGTGGGTCTTCGTGGGTATAGGGATGGTCAGAGTGTCCGGCCAGCTAGACCGTCCAGAAGCGGTCACCCATTTCGAGGGTCATCCACTGGCTCTCCTCTCACTTAGCATAAAAGGGTAACTAGCAAATGCTCAATGCGCGCATCATAATGGAACGAATGTCCCATGGACATAATTAGGCCTACCCATGGGAAATTCAGACCCCATTTCGGCTTTCTGTTTTGTGCGGACTCTGCATAAGCTGGGCAACAGCAAAGGGTCATCGTTTCGAGCAGAGACGGTGCCATCCAAGGGCCTTGGGCGAATCTTACATACACTCTACGTACTCGCCAACGAGAAAATATATCGAAAATCGTCGGTAAATCTCAACAGAATCGTTAGAAACACGTCTCGTAATTGATAATGGAAAATTACGTTCGATGGTTGAGACGATTTAGTAATTTATCCAATGAAGGTGTATCTTTGATGACTTCGATAATACTATGGAACAGCCACGTGTATTTTTCACATATATTTCTCGCAACTATGAACTAGCAGCGTAAAACCGGAAGTCGGAGATACACGTTGCGTCTGGTTGATAATTCTTATTGGAACGAATTCCAGCTTTTTCACCGCGCCGCTCGTTATCGTGGGAACGAGTTCGCGCTCGACTCCCAAATACCGCAAAAATACTGAAGAGTTCAAGGGACGAATAACATGGATTCCGATAAACACTCGTATCAATCAATAATACATGAACACCGGGGAGGAATTTCATCGGAGGAAACGAATATCCGAGGATCTCCACTGGCGTCGCGCCATTCAATACGACGACACTCGCGATCGATTTATAAATTTATCTATCGAACCATTTCTATAAGTATTTGTCTAGTTTTTGATAGAGTAAATTATATTTATAATGTATATGTAAATATCTTCTTGTATTATATCCAAATTAATTAACTTTGTATCTGTCGAATAGTTTCTATAAGTCTTTATATTCGAGGAAGATATTGTGATTCGAAGCAACGACTATCAAAAATGAAAGCGATAATTGGGACGTACACGCCCTTCCCATAAATCGAAAAATTAAGTTAATGTTGGTGATTCGGAGGACTAAAATTAATAAGCAGTTAGTCGATACAAGCATGTTATTATTTATAATAAACGTTTCGATTTTCTTGTCTGTCCAATATTAACCGTTGTATAAATTTTCTTTATAGATATGTAATCGTTCATACCAAAGAAGACCTAAACCGTTGAAGCGTTTATTATAAATAATAACATGCCTGTACCGGACCAACTTCTTATTAATTTCGGTCTTTCACGTAAACTGCCTTTATGCTTCCGCGACGATACACGCACTATCATGTGGGAACTGTTACATAGTTTGCTCGAACGCGTTACGGGGAAACTGTACATCGAGAACGGTCGAAAATAAATAATATTCCCTCTCAACAATTAACTGCAACATACTCGCTGAAACTCAATTTCACTCGAGTGCTCGGAAGCTGTGTTACTCATCCCCGATTTTTCTCAGAAATCACCGACAGTTTCAACAAAAACATTATTTCCAAAATCGATCCGAACTCGCGAGCGCGGATCAACACCAGTTTTATCGACTCCGCGACTCCCGAAATCGACGAAGTTACTTTCGATCGAAAGCTTCGCGGTCCTTTCCACGATACCGACGCACGGTCACGGTTGGAAAGGAGAAAGAAATGCATCGTGCACCGTCAGGACGCGCGAAATCGCGGTATGGTTTCAAGGGCGATGGAAACGCGATACCGCGGAACCGGCGTTCGCGCCAAAAATCGGATCGGCGTCGCGCGAGAGGCGCCTTTCGTCGGTGTCGAACGGTAAATCCTTCATCGGTTCCGTAGTCGCGCGTTTCCACGCGTTTCCCGAGTAAATCCGTAAATCCGATTATGGTTAAAGAATAAAACTCACGGCCACGGTGTAGTTTTTATTCACCTTCGGTTGCGATGTCAGCGACCGGGCACAGTCATCCGGCGAGACGCGTCTCTCTAGATCGGGATCTAGATTGTTTATCCAGGTACAACATACTCCTCGCGCGCGGAATGTTCGACTCCTCGCGCGGTTTCCAACCCGGCGACAGAGGAATTTACACAAACACACACGCGCACTTGGACCCTCCGTCCCGTGGTCTTTCGTGAACACACCGATCGCGCGCGCGGGCGCTTCTTTTCGTCACTGTTCTCCTCCGAAACGACACTTTCACGGCACTCAGCAAGCGAACTCCGTGCGTCCGTGTGCACGCGTGGTTACGCGCGTGTGCGCGTTTCTTTTATTTCCTCGATCACTAATGGCACACTCGACGAGAGAGGGTAAAAAAAAAAAAACTAAGAAATGTCACCGACGCGCAACGATGCGTCGACCACCCGATGAGAGAAGCTCGAGTCGATCCGTCGGATTTTCGGTGGCCGTGCTCGACGAGGTGGAGCCTCGTCGACTATCCCGCGAACTGGCTCGTCGAGTCTCGGCGACGCGAGTTCATTAATATGATAATCATCCAATACGTATACGATGCCTCTCGACGCACATAGTGCGCATTGTCTTCATCGCGGTCGTCCTCGTCGTCGACGCGAGCCGGCACACCATCATAAAACACGTAACCGCGATCGACGGAAAACGAGATCAGGTCCCCGACGTCTACTATCGACGGAAGAAAAAAGAACCGCGAGCGAAAGGGGCGCTACGTCCCCGCGGATCGTCCTCTGATCGAACCGAAAACCCAACCGTATCCCCCTTTTTCTTCGTTCGCGTCCGTCCACGAGATCGATTCTTCCTCCACACCGTCGCTGTCCGTGTCCCGATACGTTTTCACGTATCTCTGGTTATTTCGTTATCGTGCCTCCGCCTTCACCGCCGCCTCCTCGCGTCTATTCTCATCCTCCTTCTTCGCCACCCTCCACCGCCCGGCTACCACCTCCACCTCCTCCTCCTCCGTCTCTTCTTCTTCCACCTCCAGGTTTCCTCACCCTTCCTACGCCTCGAGACTCGCGGCCACAGCCTTCTACGAGCCTCTTTTTCTTCTTCCTCCGTGCTCCTTCGTCTCTATCCGCTCTATCTCCGCTGCGACCGTTTACTTCCTCTTTCCGACGCGTATCCACCTCCGCCGGTGGCTTCGAGTCGCCTCGAGACCGCGCTTCGCTCTCCGCTCGCGGGGCAAAACTGTAATTTTCGGGACGAACTTTCCGGTTCGGTGTCTTGTATTGGACTGTGCAGAAGTGGCACCTTCCAGTTTCTGAGCTTACATCTTGTCAGGTAAGTGTGAGCTTCGGGCGTGTGTCCCGTAGCCCCGTGAGACACGGATCGGGACGTGGTGTGGGCTGGTTGTGTGCGTCAGCGCGAGGCACGGATCACACACGGGAGCGCTGCGTGCGCCCGGACCCGCCTCCCTCCCCACCACGGATACCTGGTCGCTTCTCTGTCGCGCCACCGGAAACCACGACGGCCGCCATACGAGCACGATAGTCTTTCTCTGTCGACCGTTGGTCTACCTGAGCGCACGCACACGTCTCTTTACCCCTGTTGCGTCGACCGACAGACCACTGGTAGCTTCGTTCGCTCTCGTACCTGTCGCTCTCTCTTTCCTTCTTCATCCACCGTCTCTGTTATTCACCGATCCCTCCCCCCTACTACGTCCTTTCTATGCCTCTTACCACCTCTTTCCCTAGGTGCGTAAGTGCGTGACTCTCAGCGCTGAGACGTTTCCAGCGTGTCGCGACAGCGCTCTATCCCCACCACCGTCTCAATTTTCTACATACTCGAACGACCCGCGGTGGGGGCACACTGACCATCGGACGCCACAGGGTAGGGGGCATAGATTTCGGAGGAAAGGGTGATTCTTTCGTTTAGAACTCTTCCGGGGGTGAGCTCTCGAGGACGTCGGGTACCGGGGGCTCGCGCTCTTCGTGTTTCTGGTTTCACGAGGATTGCGTGTGCCACCGTTCGGTGTGACTGACCGATATTTTCTGTTGTTGTTTATGCTCGCCGCGCCCCGGGGAGCACCTGAATGGGCTTTGTGGCGAACCGGCGATCCTCCGGTTCGCGACAGCCCGAAATTCTCCGTTCCAAATGCCTCGCTGATTTCTGATTTCTTTGGCCGGCCGTGAAACCAGAGAGTATTTTTATTATCCCGTCCTCGAGCGTGGAGTCGCGGCTAGGCATTTGGCAACAATAACCTACCACGTCATTCTACCATTCGAGCACACACACGCTATATGTAGATTCGATAAAGGAATAATATTAGTTTTAATCAGTAATACACAAGGTGAAAGAAAGAATGAGATTTGTTGTTTTTAACAGATCAACTGAATATTGAATATGATGTGTCATACTGGTTATATAAAAACCCTCGTTTGAGGGTTTTATAGTATATTTAACAAGCTACTCCATTATTCCAACCAATGTGTCATACAAACTTCGCTCGAATCCAAAGATTACTTTGCGTGCGTCAAAAATGTACTAATTCGGGCCAAGTAATAAATTGAGTGAACCTGACTTCGTCAGAGTGATCCGCTAATCGAGCAACGCTGAACGAGCACGACCTTTCTTCGATTCCCGCTCAAAGTGCAAAGAACGCATAAAGAGATATCCGCCAGTCGCTTAAACGTCCGTCGTCGTTTCTGGCACGAATAATTCACTCGGAGAACAACCTCGGGCGTGGAAAACACTGATCTCCATTACCCCTGATCTTTTTCCCCCCGTTGGAAACTCGTCGAAAGTTTCACTGCAATGTCACCGCGCTAACTATCCCGATGATGTCGATTAGGTCAAAGACTCGCGACTTGAATGCGTCGTTTGATTTTATGTGGATCGTGACCGATGAAATTCCGTCCGTCGCTCGAGATTTTAAAATAAGTTTACAAATAATCCTTTAGTGTATTAAACAGGTTTTGATTATTTTAATTTATCGCATTGTAAATTATTCTTGGCTGGGATAAAAATTTGTCGCCCGAAAGTGGGGATTACTGTATCTAGTAAATATTAATTTACAATGTTAATTATATAAAGCCCTCTCTGGGGTTTAATATAGTTTCAACAGTAACAAATTAGTATATAACAATGACGTTAACGTTTCGTATAGTATATAACCTTTGAATTGTGATCGGAGACTATTAAACCACCATTTTATTTGCACTTTGAACGACACATTTCCTTGCCTAGTAATAACAGTCATTTAGATTTGAATAATCGCCGAGAAACACTGGACGTGTCATATATGAATGAGCCAGCGTTCGATGTGTTAATATCTAGATATGTTATAAATTATACTAATTTATTTTGAACAAGAGTGATAAATTATGCACACAAAGTGATTCATTACCTACAAAGCGTTATACAATGTGCCGTTTGTTATTATACATGCTGTTCTTTCTCAACAATGAGGCAAAAGTAATTAAGAGATTAGAATGATATCGCGACCATATCACGGGCATTTGTTGGTGTCAGTGGTTTCGAATAAGGTTCTCAACCACGAACGTTCCCTAAACTCTACATTCTACAGAGCTTGAATGCAAAACAAAAATAAATAAATCGAAATTTCGTGTCGTCTCCGATCAATTTGAACTCTTACTTCGTTCTCGATGGTCTGCGTTCTCTAGTATGGCGATCACCGGCGTCGGAGATTGTCACCGATGGTTATAGGTTTCGAAGACGACGCCCGATGGACGCGAGAAGGGATTCGACGAGTCAGTTCGAATTTAATGAAAACGCTTTCATCGCGGCTCGACCAGTCGTTCGGAGCACGTCCGTAATGATTGAATTCGCCCGTTTCAGCAGAACCTCGGGCGTGGAAAACGCGGATCTCTGCTTCTTGCGCCCATGTTTTTTTTCCACCGTGCTCGGCCGTGATATATATTTTCCCTCGGACGAGGCACGGAACCCGGTCGGCCACGGGGCCGAGTTTCACCTCTGCTGTCTTCGTTGGCTATTTTAACGAAGTCCAGCCACGGTTCGCAAATAAGAGATAGTTTCACGACCGGCTCGTCGTCGACGACCATTTTTCCACGCTTGTCGATCGGGCGTTACGCCCATAAGCAATACGAGAGCTCGATCTTACACTTACAGGGTGTCCAACCGATTTCTGTACGAACTCTGCCTCATCTCTTCTGCGACATGAATTCTTCGTCAATCTTAAACTCCTCGTTTGACAACTATTTTGAATTACCAACGACAATGTCTCAAAAATTTTCACCCCCTCTAGAATCATAGTCCTGAGAAAGTATAATACAAAGGACTTCAAATAAAAGTAGATTAAACGTAATATAATTTTTTAATTGCTTTATTTTTATATAGGTTCCAAAGGAATGCAACTTCTGGAACAATTACTTTCCAAATTAGTGAAGTTGCAAAGAGAAAATTTTGTAAATTTAGACATTGAAAAGCAGTGGACGTTTTGGTCTCAGTTTTTGGAGGCAGAATAAATTGGGAATGTTTGCGTGGGAATCTGCAGGGGCACCCAGTATAACCAGGCTGATCGAGAGCAGAGGCGCTGTTATAGCGATCGGAGAGAAAAGGGAAACACACGGAGGAGGGACGATCGGGAGTAAAGGGTGCACGGAGAGAAACGGCGGCGCGGAAAGGGAGGGAAACGGGCGAAAAAAAGTCGAGAAGAGCGTAAGGTGTGCTGTTAATCAGGTAAAATCCGACCAGTTCGAACCAGTTCCGTTAATGAAGCGGTGACACTGCATTCATTAGCGGACTTTTGTGCTCTAGCGAAATTTCTGCCGCGCGAGAGAGTCGGTGCTTTCGTTCAATAATTAAACGGATTACGTCAACCGGTCTGTTCATTGTGCTTGGAGCGTTTAACGCGAGCTGGCAGTCAGGCTCGATTCGTTCGACGCCATCGATGTCCAGACAAGCCCCGAATTAATTTCGTACGGCTATATTACGTGAAAGTTAATATTTTCATTGCACCGTTCAACTGATTTTATTTCTCAAGCGTGTACTTTGAAAGAATTTTTATACAATACTTGATCCCTGATTTATCTTAGGAAAAAGAGACTGGAAAATTCTTGGATGATTCTCGAGAGTAAAACTTCTTGTTATCCCCAACCACGTAGATGCTTTTAATAATAAATTGAATCGATATAGAACGAAGTATACGGAACGATGGTTTCACGAGAGCAAGCATTTCACTTCCGTCGTTTGGGGTCAGTGCTTTCAACTTTTCCTCCCCTGCGAATAGTTCAAGAGTTCAACGAAACGATTCGCTGGATAGAAAGTCGCGGACGTCGTAAGTTATGCAAAAATTTATCGTTCGATCAGGTTGCATTAACGAACACCACCGATACTTCCTGCATTAATTAACTCGTTCGGTTTTTTGCCGCGTAAAATTCCAGTCGCTCTAAACGCCACACTTAGCGCTGTAATCGCGCGAGGGACATTTTGCGGGGGCCATTATAGCGGCGTAACGAAGTACCGAACGCTATGCTCATAATCAGCCAGATATCGAACGTTTTTTATTCGTATTTTATAAAGGTACAGGGTAAAAGAAAAAAAGAAAAAGAAAGAACTCGAACGACAGTCGCGAACGCGAGTCGACGTCCAACGAAGCCACATTTTCCTGCACGCGTTTGGGGAAGTGAACGTGTTCGCTGTCACGTTTCCTAGCGATAATTCAGTACGAAATCATTTTTACGTCGCGTCGCGAGAGCCAGCAAGTAGTAGGCGTGTGTTACTGGCCAGACGCCGTTTCCGTCGCTGCGTTCGATGCAGTTCAGTGGTCTGGCACGATCGAAAAGTTTTTCGAAGTTAGGTAACGCTTGTCTGCTTGCAACATTCGTAATAAATATTGATTTATCTACGGTGGGATGAACATTATAGCAATTATTTGTAAACTTTCATCGATTTTGATATATGGGACGCAGTCTGGTGATTCTATTACGTAAAAATATAATATTTTCTTTTAGATATCGGTTATCCACTTGCCTATTAAATGTCACACGATATTTTAATGTGTCTACATCGGATACGAATCTGTAAAAGTAAAAATTAATCGCCGCCCCTCTTCGCTTTTTTCCGTAGTAAATATACTAGTCAAGTTTGATATTTATGACTAACTTCCGTAATTTTATTTTACATAAAAGCGTGCTGGAACAGAACGTACCCTGCCAAAACCAGTCTGAAACGATTAATAAGCGATTGCACCGACTAAAATTATTCTCATCGTGCAATATTGTTTTAATAACGGGCGCAGGGTTCCCAGATTTCTCCGAAAGCGCTGTCTTCGGCGAAGAAGCGCCATCGACCGGCCCAGTATTTCATACGCCTGGCATTACCATAACGATGCTCCCAACCGCAAGAAATACCAGATCAAAAAGACCAAGAGTACCCCTCCCAAAAAAAAAAAAAAAAAAAAAAAAAAACCCAAAGAAAAAAGAGTGAAACCCAGGATTACGAAGTCGAACGGACACGAGACGAGCAAGGATTACATACATCGGTGCCCCGTGTACACATACGGCGCGCGTCGGTTCGTTGAAGCGCTACGGGACGATTTATCGGGTCTCTTTTCGAATTCTTGCCGCGCTTCATAAAAACGACGTCGCACGTTATGTTCGTGCCCGGGGCTGGCCCGCGGTATAACCGTGAATCGTCGTTACGTTTGTCATTGTCGTTGTAAATAAAAGAGGCCCGCGGCAATCGTATCTGCCGGTGCGCCGCCGAGAAAGAGAGATCTACCGCAGATATTCCCGGGGTAAACGAGTATCCCCGCGCGTCTGCAGCGACAGTAATGTCAGACCGAGCTCTTTTATTACTCGACCCCTCCCCCGTCTGCCCCAAACCGTCGTCCCACTAAATTCTCGGCGTTCGGTTCTTTTTGCCCCGTCGTCGAAAAATCTTCTGCCCCGTAGCCCCATCGGCGTCGAGACGGACCCGATCGCGAGACCTCGTGCGCCCAAAGTGGAGACGTATCGCGGTTTTTCTGACACGCGGCCACTTTTTCCAACTCCCCCCCCTACCGCGAGGGACACGCGAGGACAGCCTCGACGGAAGGGTTCGTCGGGTACGTGGCTCGAATTCAAACTCCAGGGACGTCGGACGTCTTGCTCCTTTTCTTCGAACGGCGAGATCCGGATCAAACGAAATTTAGGCCAGAACCGAGGATAGTTAACGAGATAAGAACAGACGAGGTTTCCTGGTAGGAAAAGCAACTTTTACTCCAGGCACGCTGCTTCTATTGAAACTTCTGGTCTAACACGAAAATGACTACAAAAATTGTGAATAAATGTTCGTAATTAAATTTCCCGATACTGTACTGTGTCTAGATTGTTACATGATCGATAAGTATCGCGTGCGTTGTTTTTAATTTTTGTTGGAAATAATTCATCTTACGAGAGATGTTACCATTGACTTTACGTGAGATTTCGTGAGAATCCGTAGCTTTAGTTATGAAAAATGCTTCCCTGGAATAAGTATGTATATGTGTACGAAACCATCTGATATTTCGATATTAATATTCGGGCGTAGTGCTCTTACCGAGCATCGAAGTCTCCGGCGACAGTGCTCTTACCGAGCATCGAAGTCTCCGGCGACAGTGCTCTTACCAAGCATTGAAATCGCTCGAGCAGCGCATGCATTAGCGTCACATTCGCGATCTTATTACGGAAGAACCAGTTGCCTTATCGATCTCAAATTTTCGCTGTGCGATTCACGGTTTATTTACTCTACTTTAAACGTCTTAATATTCATGAAACTCTCGTACAACGAACATTAAATTAGTAAATCCTGTCATAAATTTTGTGTATGCAATATGTTCATTTCATTCTATTTATATTGTGTGCGATTCTACGACGCGAGAGCTTTATATGAATATGCAAACGCATCATAGCGGATATGTAAAAGTTAAAAGAACCGTTCCTATCGTCCAATTAATATTTCCATCGCTCTGAACATTCTCGAAACATCGTGCGTTCTTCGTTTCGCTTTTTCCTTCCGCAGCGTAACTAAACTTTAATAAGTACGTAATTTCTCTTCCAGCCAATTCCTGCGATTAGATTCGTATCAAACTTGGTTCGCTATCGCCCGGTAAATTCACCGCGGGAGTTATTAGCGAACGTTTTGCAAAACACCGAGTATAACGCTGGAGAGACATCCATCTTTCGATGGGAGAGCAGGAAGACGTCCAGGAATCAAATAACCGTATCATGAATATTCATGATACGAAGTGAATTTCACGCGTGACGGGCGAGAACGCTGCGCGGGACAAAAATGGGAAATGGTAGTCCGATAAAATTACACGGCGAGAAATGCGTTTCGAATTAATTGCGATTAGGTTGCGCAACGCGAGACGAGCGATTATCCGTCTCGTACCGATATTGGTGTTGATTTTTTAGTCCACGCCGGAACGCGTGACGTTTTCCGACCGAACGCTCCCCAGAAACGATCTGAAAAGCGAAACGTCGAGTTTCGCGGGACCGTTGGAGAGTAAATAGGAAGAGGGGGATCAGCAGGAGGCCCGAAACGGGCCCGATACGTTGCTGCAGGTGCGCTGAACGGCTCGACGGGCTCGTTCGGTGGCTGAACGATCCGTTGGACGTATCAAGATTTCGCTTACCGAAAGGAACAAGATCGGCATTCGGCACTCTCACTACCGGCACGCCGAATAACACGATCGTTTAGTCGCTCGCGGGGCAACATTTCACGTGGCAAAGACGTCTAGCGACTCGATAAACGCGCGATCGACGTGATCGATCCTTTTTTGTGTCGCGTCTGACACCCACTAAGTCCATGCGCGCGAAAACAGCCGACTATCCGCGGTTTTAACGGTATAACGGACGCGCGAGATAGGAAAACAGGTAAGGAATATGGAACGACGCGTCTGAGACTCGCGCACCGTCATGTAACCTGCGATTTCAACAGATTTCTTGTGAATTTATTCAAATATCCGCGAGAAGAGAAACTTTATTCGCGATAAATCAATTTTTATCTCCGCTCCGTGTGGATATTTATCATATTCGTCTCCGGTTTGATAGAATTTAATCGTGGACGTGAAAATTATCTGATTACTGCATATTCTGCGCAGCGTGTCTCGAGTGATGCAAAGCTTTTTGTATAAATTTCCATTCGCCATTATGGTACCGCTGTATTGTCCTTCCATTAGCAATCGTTTGAAAGCCTATCGTGCAAAAATCGTTGAATATCGATATAAACCAGACGCCAGCGTCTCCGCGGGTTCCTGGGCTCCGCCCACGCGGGTTCGATTTCCATAATCAGCGCAGTCTTTATTAATTTATCAGCCGTTGAGAGGAGCCTCCGGATCCCAGACGGCGCGATAAGAGGATCGCGCGAATAAAAGCCACTATCTGGGAATTTAGTGTTCCAGCTTAATCGGTGGGCACGGATGGTTAACGGCGCGACTTCTCTCTCGGTTTTCTCGTTTAATTCGCACGCACGCTGCGAGACCAGCGTGGAAAAGACGAAAGGTAGACGCCCAGGCCGCATGGATGCTCGTGGAAGGCTTTAATGGAGGCGAGGCCATCGACGAGTCGGTCGTCGCGCATTAAAACAAATCTGCACGGAACGACGACGATACCGATCGACCATCGTTTCGTAGTCCACGGGGATCTACGAACGCGACGGCAACCAGTCCTCGCGTTTAACCTTCTAACTGCCCTCGCGAGTACCCTGTTCGCGGCCCAACGTTAGCGTAATGGCCGACGAAGGAGGTGTGAATTTATTCGGACGACCGGAACGGTGATTTCAACGCGCTTCTGATTGCGCCCCGAGCCACGGCCCGACGAAGGGACACTCTGGGACACGCGATACGACGTGCTTCGAGCCCTTCGGGAACATCTATTTCGACCCTTTCATTCTCAAATTATTGTAAATCCAGAGCAAAAGTTTTTATCCCCGTTTTTTCCACTGCTGCACTAGACACTTTGTTTGCAGCGATTATAATAAATACCTGTGATGAGAAATTTCTTACGAAATTGGCTACGCGTTCGTCTCCGTTAGAATCTCGAGACTTACCTGAAACAAAGAAGAAAAATCGAATTAGCCACGAAGAATAATGATTTTGACTAGCAAATAAAAAATGATTGCACGACTCTTCTCTATGGAAATAATCTTTAGTCTCTAAGAGTCTCCCACGCGTCACCAGGCCCGAGGTTATAGGTCATACGAAACCAAACATACATTCACATACTACATACAATAACACCTCGAACATGCTAACCCCGTTACGTTTCTCCTGACAGATGAAAACTAACAGTATCCTAATATTTGCTTTTTTAAAATTTGTTGAAAATCCAAATGGTAGGGTAATAGACTCTCAAAACGTATTACCCTACCCCAAATGCCAATGTCGTTTCGGAGAACCTAACGAGTAACTTTCACAGAACGTAAGATAGGATTCCGAATTAAATGTACCAGGCTTAATCGCGTCTCGAGTATTTCAAGATGTGTGTTCCCAGGAGGAAAAATCAAATATTCCAAGATCGCGTGATTAGTCCAAGCTTAAAGAGACACTTCAGGAAACGTTCGATCCCTTTCGGTTCTCGCTCGTTAATAATCGCTATCCCGCGAATCGTCGGATTTATCGTAACGTTCGATTCAGAAGTCGAAGGTGTTCGCGAGTTTATCGTTAAGTTAACGCATTTTCACTCGCGGGCAGAACTGGTCCCTGAACACTTATCGGCGGGACTGCTCGAGCAGGTAACGGGCGAATACGAAAATTAATGGTAAAATATGAATATTTACGCCGGCGTTCGCTTGTATCTACGCTCTAACGATGACATATAAATATTATGTAATTACTTTTACGTTTGGAGCCTTATCGCGTTATCGGGCGGAGAACTTTCCGTCGAACCAGTGGTACCGGTGGCAGTTCAACGAACACGAGATAAATTTCACCCACGTATCAACGATGATATCTGCTTATTTAGTGGCCACCACTGGGCGCAAACCGCGATACAGTGCCATATCGAAAATAGATTCGCGCGATTGAAACGCTGCACCTAACTGGGAATGCTAATTCCCGCCGAGTTACCATAAATCATTGCTACCGCGAGCTTTTAGGCGGCTGTTACATTAAATTGACAACGGTTTCCTTATTTATTATGGCGCGCGTGAACATGCCGTCGATTAAATTAACTTCGTCGCCGATAACATCGAGGGTTTATCGGTCTGGTTGTCCAATTGTTCGAAATTCGGTATTACTCAAATCTTATCGTTTCGGGAGCTGTTCCACGCTGGGCGCTTATCGATGTTCCCGTTTGTACCGATTCCGACCATTTTATCAACTTCGCGTATAAATTAATTTGCAAATATAGGTACTTCTAGGATCATCCAATCATATGTTATTCACTCCCTCCCAAAGAGAATTAAATAGATTGTAAATATGATTCGTATACCTTGAAGAAAAGTCTGTAACTAGGAAACGGTCGGAGATTCTTCGATAAAATTTTGTACTCCCACCGGGAATTAATTATTCTTAAACAGCTTGCATGCCATATCGATTTCTCCGATCGTGATACATATTACCAGTTGTATCGGGACATCCGGACTATGCTCTAATTGACACAGAAACTCGCGATCGGATCGTCTCGATCCAGCGAGCTCGCCTCGAGGAAATCTCCGTTTCGTGCCTCGCCTAATATTTCTACCCTTCTCCTCCGCTCATTACCGACGTAATTAATATTTTTCCCCCGCTGCTCTACGCCCCGTTTATTACTGCACGCGTTCGTTCCAACTCGAAAAGGACTAGTATAGTGTGAAATACAAGCGTAAAGCTCTTTTTGAGCGTCCCCGCTAAGGTGGGCTTAATTATCGCATGCCAGCGAATCGCGCGACCATTAAGGCGAATCCCTTCGCGGAATGGCGACGATCATTGCCGCGTACGTTCGTGATCACGAGCCACGGAACGGCGGAGGATCATGCCGAACATAAACGCGGAATGCCCGCGGAAAACGATCATTGTCCGCGACGTTACGCATCGGATCGTTTACACGAACCAATTAAACGTCTCTGAAGGGGGACAATCGACGACGCCATCGCGGGGACTTTATGTCCGCGACTTCCGTCGCGGATCCAGAACGATCTCGATCGGACCAGTCCTCGAACGATTATCAGACAAGGTAAATGTTCCAATTATCGACACGTTTCGCGCCATTTTTCGACGTTCCAACAATGTCAATGAATTTTAGATGGATATAGAAACGTAGAAAATAATTTATTCTTCGTTCTACGTACCCAAAGTGTAATTTTCCAGGGTTTGCACGAAGTAACTTCCAACTCAGTTAATCGACGACGATTGGGTTAATGGTTGCATCGATTACCAATCTACCCGACGAATTAACGACCGAGCTAATTGCTAGAGCTCCCATTTTAATGGCGACAATTGGAGAAAGTTTGAAAAGGCATGCACATTATTGGACAATTATTTTTGTTAATGAATTTAATGGTCCTCGTGATTGCGAGTAATATGAAATGGTTCGAAGAATCGTTGCATAAGGGTCTCTATTTGCAGTTGCGATTGTAGGTGCGTGATTTTATGGGAAACTGTTTTTCCTGCGAACAGTCTGTCGCAATGTTTCTTGGATTCGACTAATATCATCGATCTTCATCGAGATCGTATAATACTCGCGACGAAAGCTTAGATTAATGTCCCGCATATTTCAAATTAATCGTACGATTGACAGGAAAGCCTGACCGCGACGAACTGTTCAACGTCGATTCGAGAAAAATGGTCGACTGTACAAACTTTAAGTAATATTTTCGCTTTTCTGAATGTATTTATCGTCGTTAATATTTTTATATTCGCCCATAAATAGAGTAGAACGCTAACCAATTAAATCGACGAAACGTTCCGTGAAGTCTAATTTGGATAGAAGAAAAAGCTCGAAAGCGTCGCGAGGTATAATGATTAAAAAAAAAAAGAAATTTGAAAAGGATGTTTGAACACCTCGCTCAATTCGCTATCTATTATCCCCCGTCAATTTACCTGTCCAGGCCCATTTTACACGCCTCTTCCTTCATTCCCAGCACTCCCTTCGCTATTTGTTTCTTTAATGGCCTTCTCCGCGCTACCAACGATCGCCTTATCGCTGTATCAATCTATATACGCGTATATTCAATACAATCTGCTTACCAATTGCATTACATCACGGACTTTTTCGCCCGTGCCCCGGCTATCTGATAACCAGAACGATCACCCTTATCCATCGCGTGTGTGTCGCTTCGAAACGGTTCACGCCTGACGCCCGGTGGACGCAAAACGAACACCGCGGAAAGAATATACGAGCGATTACGTCGTTTCGTGAGATTCTAACATTCAGCGAACATACACGCGCTGATAAATTTGCGGCAGCGATAAAACCATCGGGAACGATTATCGCCCCGATAGCTCCGCCATTCTCCCATATCGAGTCTAAAATAGTCCACTGAAAACACTGGTCGGGTATTCCTCGCTAATAATAATTTTATACAATGTATCAGATATTATAAATAGAGTAAAAGACTGGGCTGATGGGATAGTTGTTGAATGTGTATTGGTATTTTCGATCGATATTTTCTGAGATTGGGTCTTTATAATGTAATAGTTACGGGTTTAAAGAACAACTTTTTGAATATTCTCAGGATTTCTACATATTCCTCACAAAAATACGGATTGTTTGCATTTTGAAACATTGAAATCCTCCAATCCGTTCAAAAGTTACGATGTTTTAAACATACGCATGAAACTTCAGGAGAATCATTCATTACTGGTCAGACATTATATTTTCGGCAAGGAATTTTTTTCTCGAAAATGCGTAGGATTTCGAGGGTATGTTTAATGACCAAAAGTGATTGTAATCGACCCCTGCAATCGAAAATAATTTTTTTAGAACGATTTGAAACTTTTCATTTTCGCCGAAAAATTTAGGCACCTACACCCTGTCGATTTTTCTTAAAAATCACTTTTTCATTTTTAGTAATTTTGTTTCACGACCTACAGAAAAGTTGTGTAATACTTTTTTGTAGATACCTATGGGCTCTACTTCAGAAAAAAGTTTCATTGAAATATATTCACTATTGTAGGAGTTATGACTGTTTGAAAATTGGACCATTTTTATGTGGTTTTTCTAATATTACGGGGTCAAGGAACAACTTTTCGAATATTTTTAGAATTTGTACATATTCTACACTAAAATACGCGTCGTTTGCTTTTTTAAACATTAAAATCGTCCAATCCGTTCAGAAATTATGACGTTTTAAAGGTACGCAAGAAATTTTCGCGTGACATTTCTGACTTGAAATTATATTTTCGGTAAGGAATTTTTTTCTCGAAAATGCGTAGGATTTCGGGGGTATGTCTATTGACCAAAAATGATTATAATTGGTCCCTGCAACCGAAAATAATTTTTTTAGAACGATTTGAAATTTTTTAATTTCGTCGAAAAATTTTATACCTTCTCGAATTTTTTTCTAGAAAGTGGGTAGGATTTCGAAGATATGTCTCTTCACCAAAAATGATTGCAATTGACCCCCGCAACCGAGAATAATTTTTTTAGAACGATTTGAAATTTTTTAATTTCCCCAAAAAATTTGTCTACCTTCTATTATAGTTATTCGGATAACCGGGTGCCGGATAATTCGAACAATACAGTAGCAGTTTTCTTGATTTTCCAATAAACCATTCCTGGGATATAAAGCAATGCAGAGGTCGACATTCGTACGTTTCGTATTTTTTATCGTTTCAATTTGGTCGGTTCGTGAAAGTGACACGATATTAGCGTCGAAGACTATCGAGAAATTAACGTCGACAGTGTGCAGCGCTCGCACCTGCGCAGGTTTGACGGACCATTCACTTCGATATCGAAAAAATCCCACGTGCTTCGATCGGTTCGTGGGTTTATCGTGCTCGGAGTTGCGTATCGCACGTGCGTCTGGACCGATCGAAAGGTCGCGAGTGCGTTAATGGTAATGGCGAGATAGAGGGAAATTGGAAAAAAGGCCGCTTATGCGCCGCGGCGGACGTTTCGAAAGGTTTCGCGGCGAGAAAAATTATTGATATACCGCTCGAAAGGCCTTTGGAAAACGCGAATGCGCGCGATCGGGGCCGTTGCACTCGTTACGCGTCGTCTTTGCGCGCTGAACGACGTCTCGACGACAGTTTACCTATTGATTTAATTAAACAGAAATTAATCGTCTCTCTCCATTCGCCTAAATTCATCGAAACACGTGAGGACAAATCTCATCGACATTTTGATGAGAGATTCGAGAACTCTAGTTGTTACATTTCTATTTAATCAAACAGAACCACGTAGCTGAAAGAAACACTGCTTATTTTAACTAATTGAAAACGGAGAAGAGTAATATTTCTTTTGTGTACGTGCAAAAAAACTAATTTAGAAATATTAATCATTGTCTGACTGTATCGTACACATGTCCTTAATTCAACGCATCTATACGTACATCAATATAGAAGACATAAACAAGGAAATAACTGACGTCCGCTCAGATATTATGCAATCGTTTAAATAATGATCATCTATCACCTCTTACAAATGGGATATTTCATAATACCCCACTTTCGTCTTTATATTAAAGTTTCATTTCATCGCGTGTTGCGTATCTAGGCAAAAAGAACATCTATCACATTTCTTACTTATAATCAATGACCATCGAACTACGTAAGATTTTTATCATTTGAAAAATCTCGAGTCTACCAATATCTCATCTACTACGTCGATCTAGCGAGAAAAATCTCTCGAGAAAATCATCGTTGTCCGTTTACGTGTGCCGAGAGTAACAAAACATTTTTAAAGGAACCATAGATCACAATAAATGCATTCACCTTGAATCTCTACGCTAATGTATCGAACACAGCCGATGAATGGACCGTGTCTCCGTGGCAGCGGAAGCGGTTATGCGAACAAATAAGCGTAGAGCGCGAATGTTCGCGATGGAATCACGGTGGACGCGTTTGTTCGCGTGTCTGGATTTTTCGCGACGACTTCCTTTCGCCGAATACACGCGATTCCGGAACAGTATCGTCGGAGCAGAGCCGACGTCCGACGTTTGCTCGCATGAGCACGCATCGGAGTCGATATCAAATCCTCGCGCGGAACGAGCGCCGGACAGCGCGCACGTCGAGATGTCGTATCGCGTTTAAGACCCGTGTCACGTATTAGAGCCGAGAGACGGATTAAAATATCAAAGATTGCCCGCGGCCGACCGACTCGAATCGGCCTCTCGATCGCTGGGATCGCGGAACAATCGCGGCGCCGTACAGGGTAATCGCGGAAATTTATTTACATAGCTACAAGGAACATCGCCCAATCGACCATCTCCAATTTCGTACTAAAACTCTTACTGAACGGTCGCGACCGCATCAATTTAATCCATACTCGCCCATTTAGACGATACTTCGTTAAATGGGCAGCTTCGACCCCCTCCATACGACGTCCATTGCGTTTCTTCCGGAATTATTCGCTGGAGTACCGTTCGAATTATAGCGTGGAACACTCTTCCATTGTAAACAATATTGTGATTCGTTAATAACCATCATGGCAATCGATGGGTCCATGTAACTTTCAGGTTACATGCTAATATATCGACATTTTGCAACTTTATATTTAACTCAGAAAGATGGCCAGTGTTCGCTGGTTATTTGTTAAAAATTTCGGGGCAGCGAACAATATGGAAGATTCCCGCGCAGGGATGCGTGGATCGCGTAACCTGATGGATCAAAATAACAAAGGTGAGTGTCGTGTTGGCGATAGGTGAGAGGCCCACGACCAATTGGGCACGAATGGGCAAGGGCACGGACGGGGAACGGTCGAAATAAGGGGGACAAAGAGCAACGAAGAGGGAATCGATCGATCATTAGCATAATTTGTGTATGAGTGCCACCTGGAAGGTCGCGGGCACGGAGGATCGATGGCTCGCCCCGCGAACCCCCCTTTTTTTTCTCGCCGCGTCGTCTTTCTCTAGCCACTTTCTCCCTGGGTTCTGGGGCCCTTCTGGCTTCCTTTCCCGAAGGTATGCGACACGCCGGTGTTCCACGGCGACGGGACGGCGAGGAAAAACGGGTTCGTTGAAACGATCACGCCGGCGATCTCCTCGAAGAATCGTTCGGACAGAGACGAAGGAATTCTCTCCCCCTCCGGATACCCCAGTCCTGCTAGAAATCGTCTAGGATGTTCGCGCGTGTCCATTAAGGTAGAAACATATTTCTATCACGTCTTATTCGATATCGGCGAACATCCAATGCGAAACCCTTTATTGGGATGTATCTTCGATATCGCCTAGCGTTTTTAAATTTCTCCTTGCATGCTCGACGAACACTTTTACGTACGTCGTTGCATTTTGTTTAGTTTTGAAATTTATGCTTCGTCTGGTATTACGACACTCGACAAACTCGTCACTCGTGGGACGCAATATGTATTATCCGTTCTATGAAACTTTTTGGAAAACTGTTACAGAGACGTTTAGATACTCAACAATTTTAACCAGCCAAATTTCAAGCTTAAAATTCTTCCTCATTTACTTACTTTCCAAAATTAAGAAGTCTTTACAGACAAAGATTAAAAAGATGAGCGTTTCCACGAATTAAGCGAGGGAGGATGTACGTGGCGCAAAACGACGTCGTACGGTCTGTGACGAATTTACGGCCGTGTAAGCGAAGCGTGTCGAAGCCTGCGCCATTGATAACGAACCCGACCTGCTTTGCCATCTAATTGTCGTTAAAAAATTCCCCGTTATCGGTGCACGGCGATTGATTTAATGTCTAATCGATTGAATTTTATATTCGCTGGACACCGGTAGCCGCGTTTCCTCTGGAAAAATCCCCGGTTTTAAGGATTCGAGATTGGACGTTGCACAAGATCGTTAATTTCCTCGATCGGCGCGGAAAGTTACCAACCGCGGGGATTTGCATATCGCGCCCGCGACTTAAAGGACGCTTTGCGTTCCAGAGAAAGTGCCAACCGTTATCGCGAATAGACTCATTCTACGGCAGCTGCGGCGCTGGGTTATACTGCTCGTGGCTACCGTAATTTTTCCCCCGATAAGGTCTCGATCGGTGATTCCGTAAAACGGAAGAATAATTGAGACCCCTCGATCGCGATCATCGACGAACCGAATACAGTGGCGCGATACGAGATCCAACTTGGGAATGAGATTGTATCTGAAAGTCTATTCGTATTATACTCAGCTGTAAAACGATTTAACCTACAGTTAGATGTGTCCCAAATTTCAAATACCAAGTAAAATCAAATATGATAAATGAAGCGGGAGGAATGAACCAAAAGCAAAATTTAGAGTATATGAGAAACGATTATGGCGAGAACAAAACACACACGAGTATAGCGCGTGGCGCGTGGGTAGTCGAACTTTTATAAAATCTGACGTCTACGTCCGTATTAATTAATTATGATTGCTTCGTGACGATTAAAATTATGTACGAACAAGCAGAGATTAGGTACATAATGAATATCGGACACGGTGGAGGATGGAGCAGGACATTTAACACGAATAAATTTTAACCATGCTTATATAGCTAATTAGTCAAGTTATCTATTCGTTATTTAACGAAACAAGAATTTCGCAGCATTGGACGTTAGAACGACTAAAAAAAATACTCGTCCACTGTACAAGTAATTCCCTCGTAAATCCCAGCTGACCCGAACAGAAAAATTGGCTATCGCAATTCACAGAAAAGGAACGGAGAAGTCCAGCGCTCGTCAGCCTTCGATTTCATCGCGTCGACGTCCGCGCGATAAATCAAAAAATCCCCCGGAAAGGTCAAGGCGCTCGTTATCTCGCCGGGTAACAGTGTCCACCATTTTTACGAGCATCCGTGAATGCCTCTTCCATGGCGTTTCTTTCTCTCGTTTATTTTTTCGTGTCGGATAGAGATCCGCGGGGACATTAAATTCCACGCGAGGAGACGCATGCGTCGTGCACCTGCGTTTTCGCCGGAACGACGGAGGACCCAGCGTCTCGGCGTCCGATGGACGCCAGACCCCCGGTCGCGGTAAGCCGAGACCTCGACGCGATCGTATATCAATCGCTATAGGTACATACGTTGCGCGAATAAATATAATTATAAGTAAGAGCAAGGCTGGACCACGCCCTGTCTCCGCTCTACTCTCTTTTTCTCTCTTCTCCCCCCCCCCTCCCATCCCAACGAGTGTGGCGTGCGTGTGCACGCGTGTATACGAGCACGCACGATATCCTTACGCTCTCTTTTCCCGCCTCTCGCTCGATCCCGTCTCCGTCTTTTCTCAATCGGTCCAGCTACGTCCGTCTCCTTTTCTCTCTACCTCTGTGTCTCCGTTTTGCTCCCTTTCCTTCTCCCGTAGCTTCTATCCGTCCCTCTCCGTTCAGCCTCTTCTTACCCGCGTCCAGACTCCGTCCGAACCCCCTCCAACCGCGCCATTTCTCTCTTTTTCCGCGATTTTCCTGCTCCGTCCTCCTCCAGCACGCGTGCTTCTCATTGAAAGCACCGTGCACCGCACGATAAATGGGTTTAGCTCCGGTTAAGTCCCTTTTCTCCTATCGTGCACACGCACACGAGCCTCGAGATGCGTCGGTGCGTGTGCGTCCAGCCACCCGGAGGCCGAGCTCCTACGGACGTCGCGAAATCCATGGACGATCGACTCCGATCGCCCGCGATGGGTGTGTTCTTGCTTTTAGACCGATGATTTCTAACCGCCGCGAGAAGAATTTCGCGAAACGCGCTACTTTCGACGTATCTCGCGGACAAGACGCCGATTATCTCGATGCTTAGTTTCAGATCGAATACTTCCATGCCCCGGGACCAAAGTCATTTTAAAATCTTAAAACGGTCGTTGAATATTAATGCAATTCATTTATATTGTATCGTACCGAAGAATTTCAGTCTTCGTTTTGCAGCCCTCTTACCGTTGTATTTATATTTATATTGTGGGCATGGTCGTAAGCCTGTTTGTCCTTTGCTCGACAGAGAGGCCAAATTGATTGAATTGTATTTTTAACGTGGAAGTTAATATTTCAATTATTATTCAAGGAATTTCGTCCGATTCGACGTTGGGCGAGTGTGTTATTACCACGCATTGAAATCACTCGACCGTGATACTGTCATTCACCACGCATCGAAGTCTCCGGAGCGAAGCTTGGGTTAGTATTGTATTCATGATCTTATTATAGGAAATTACCCGTTTTATCGATACGAACTTTCGTTGCAGCATGCGAAGAGGTACTTCGCCTTAATACAAAATGTTTATTGAGTGTCTAATTTGTATAATACGTAGGTAGATTGTCACTCAACGGTTTTAGAACAGTTTCTAAATCTTGTATAAAACGGAAGTATGCAACTGGACGTTTTCGAGAAATATTTAATTGCAATGTGTAATATTTCTATTTTAGGACGTGAGTAACTTATACCCGTTACACGTTACACCTTCGTATTTTCATACTATTTACGATCCTCATTCGATGTTACCAATTTTAAAGGTTAGTCGTATCAAGGATTTTATCACTGAACGCTCCCGGTAGTATTAAAGTAATAATAATGAACATTTATTTTACATAATGGGTGATAATAGCACGGCATCGTAACGGGATCGTTTCGGTGCAAAGGATATAATATTCTGCTCAATATAATTAGATACTCAACTGTAGCATTAACTGGTGAAACAAGGATCAGACTGATTTAAGAGGAAAGGGAGTCATCGGCAAGTAGAATATGGCCCGAGTCGTGTAATTTTTACTTAATTCGTGGTCTGACGATGGCTGACTAACATCCCTAACCCAATATCGCTCGTAATTACTTCCGACAACTGATCTTTTTTTTTCTCCTGCAACACACGATAACTTTACTTTTTAAATGCTCCACATCGTTTTACAAATTTAAAATCGTTGAAAATTACTACACGAGGAATAAAACTACGTATTTAATCCGTAATTTTTGGACGTAACTCGCGGTAGGTTCGATCCCATTCCTATTTCCCTTCCACAGCGTCGGTCTCAAAATACCAATATTCGTTAACGACGTCTTCGAACGGAGATGCAAAACGAGTCCATCCGCCAGAACAAGTATCCGACCCGTAAGTGTATAAATCAGGAAGAGAAACACCGATCGCGTATTTTGTAAGCGCGGCTGCTCATAGTCGTGCCGCGCTAACAAGATCGCGTTAAAGTAAACTGAGAAAAATCATTTACAAGCGAGCCGGGACCAGACGAGACACGGAGGATATTGCATATTCCCGGTAACGACGTGCGATCCAGTTGACAAAGAGGTTCTCCACGGCGCAGTGATCGCCTCGAGGACTCCAGATGCAAAAGGACGTCGACGGACGCGGAGGTTATCGTGACATAATCGCGAAGCCATTCGAGCGCCGATACAACGTCTCTTGCTCGTTCATAGGACGCGATTAGACGCGTCGGTTTTGGTATTGGCGCTCGTTGACCTCGGTTTCCGTTCGTTTCACCGGGAAAATCTAGCCTTGCGAAAACAGGAAGACTCGACGAATACAAACGGGCGTGGCAACCGTCACCATGATCCTCTTTTTTGGGCAAACAATCTAAAATAAATACATTTTTGACTTCGTTAAAGCTGTCGATTCAACGACCTTTAGTTCAATTCTAAATTTAATGGCTCGCTATACACGTTTTCGGAATAACTTAAAAATAGTTTTAAAATAGCTACAGGCATTTCTTAACAGGATGAGGCAACGAGTCTACATTGTTGACACGGCGCTCCAGATTTAAAGACTCGTTTTCGTGCCGAAGCTGCCTATGACGCTATAATTAGTACTATATTATTAACCGATTCTCGTTGAATAACAACTTATAATTAATGTTAAATGTCAAACACACGCTACTCCGGAGAGCCGAACCTTGGAATCCTCGAGATTACTACGAGTTACTTCATCATTCTTTCGAGTTGGTCTTTTACTCCGAGCTCTGAAAGTACCGCGATTTAATTGCAGCAAATTGCACCTCTAAACCAAGTGCTATCCATTATAATTTTTTATTTATCAGAGAAAAAGAATACTCCAGATTTCTTCGAGCTTAAAATACCACTTCTACGATTCGCAGCACGCACTTGTGATTTCCTATTTATCAATTAGAGCCTACACAATCTCTAAATTGGATAAGGAACGCTTCGACGGTCAAGATCGTCGAACACCCAGGTTCTTCGAGCATCGGAATATTATTAGTAGCATATTCCTATTCTAATCTTCGATCGCATTAATTTCTCACGTACGAAGAAAGAGACGCGACGATCTTCGAAGCGAATAATAAATACCTCGACAGCCGCGATCGTCGACCACCTAGGTTCTTCGAGCGTTAGAATATTAGCAGAATCCGCCTTGTCTAAACCACGCTGCTCGTCGTTCTAAATTCCCACTTATCGAAAAGAGACGTAACAATTTCTGAGGCGGATAAGAAATGCTTCGACAGTCGAGATCAACGGACACCCAGGCTCCACGAGAGTTAAAATATTTCAAGCACGCGTTTCCTGGATCCCGACGAGAAAACGACCGACAAGTCGCGGGTTATCGAGACATAATCTCCAAGCCATTTCGACGTCCACGATCGCCAAGGCTAATCCAACGCGATCAAAACGAAACTAGATCCCGGCCGGAGCGTCGTCGCATCGATCAGTACGTCGATTTGCATGCGCGTTAACTTCCACGGGACGCTGTACGGATAACACGCCCGTCGAAAGGAAAGGAAAATCACCGACGAACGGATCGCGATTCCCACTAATTTGCAAGAAAGGATCCCGGTCGTCGGGATACTTCAAACACGGACGGACGGCTTCTCCCCCGTGGTCGTGAAATTGTTATTAAATCGCGCGCTGAATCTCCTATCGGTCGTGACTAGCGACAGTTATCGAACCCGACATTACGCGCCGAGAAACCAAACGTGCAATTTCCCAACACCGAGGCAAAATGGCTACGCGATTCTCGATCCTGGCGCGAGAACGTTATTTCCTCTCTCGGAACTATTTTACAATTCGCGCGTGAAAACCGAACAAAACGGAAACCCGACTATTTGACCGCCGTGGTAATTAATTTGCCAAGTGATTTAACGCGTCCATGTGAACTGGAATTACGAGCGTTAAACGAAAGTGGAACATCCGGTTAGCGCGAAAACTTCGCGGTTAAAAATTCATTAACTTCACCGGGCTTGCCACTGTCAGCGCAAGTGATAAGGCATATAAATCGCATGGTCGGAGAAAGTAGGCGTTGGTGTTTCTAAATACCGTCTTTTTGCACCATTCGGGTCACTAATTAATTCCTTCAACGCGACGATGGGACCCCGTTGCCACGCATTGAAGTCACCGGAACCGACTTCGGTGTTAGTGTTACGTTCGTTTTATTACGTAAATACTGGTAACCCACCTGTGACGTGGTTAATTAGCTTCGTGTTATAGGAAATTGTGCCACAAAAAAGCGTTGCATACGACACGATGCTTGGTGTGATTAACATTGCATGGAACGGTAAAGTGTAACTAGTTCAATGATATTTAATGATCTTTTTGATATTGTGACATTTGATGTTTTTAAAACCCTCGTTGGTTAATATTTTGTGTTTAATAATAGTACAATGTGTGCCACGTTTATACATACTTTCTACTTTCCTATGTACAGTGGGTCAAAAAGTACAAATACTCTTTTTCCTTTTTTACTATTTCCTTGGAAATTCAGTGTTACTAGTTTATCTGAATTTCTATAAAATTACAGTGACTATTAAACACGTAACAATTAGTTACATTGAATCCAGTTGTCGACTAAGATGTATATTCGGTAATGGAGGTAAAAACAACGAGATTTAGTTCTCGAACAGTTGCAAGTGCACCACGGTCGAGTAATCCGAATATCCCGTGCAGCGTAGCTCGCGATAATCGTTTCCATTCGTGGCGAACGTTCCGAGGAGCCTCCGTCGAGCAAATCACAGCCTATCTACAGCCCTAAATCGTCCAGAGAATTGAAACTGCAGGCAATCCAACGAGCCATTTACTTCCCGAGCCGCGGGTACGATACCATCCCGGTCGAATTCCAGCGAAATCTCGGCCAAAAACGATACCCTCGTCTCGCGGTAACGAGCGCGCGGCGTTAAAAAGCGTTCCACGCCCCTTTTCGTCCGTGCATGCGAGATCGCAATTGTCGCGGCTCGGTGAAACCGGCGGACGCATAGGGCGAAGCGCGAACGCGAAACGGAGACGACGAAGGCGCAACCGTCATAAATCAAAAGCATTCCACTCTTTACGGGGTGACGTAAGAAAAACAGCTGCTCGCGCGACGCGTACGAAGGCGTCGGATGATATGCATGAGGCGTGCTCGCGCGCGTACGAAGGCGTCCACGCGTCCCGCGATGGAACACGGAAAGTTACACACGCGTGTAAAGCTCGTCGGGACGAACAATGCGCGAGATAGCACAAGGCTCGCTAATTCCAGCCGATTGTGCTCTCCTCTTGCGGCTGTCGTTCAACAGTCTGGAAGAAAAAGAGAGAGAAAAAATGAAAAGAGGAGCTTGACCGTGGATTCGTCCGGACAGCTGGCGTTCTCCCTTCCTCCGTCTCGTTGATTCCGTCCAGCGGAGTCAATTGTGCTCATCGGTGGAGAATGAAATACCGGTAGATTTTTTTCTTCTCCTCGCCTGAGACCCATGACCTCTTTCTCTCTCTCTCTCCTCGTCCCGTTTTGGGGATGTTCCGCCGCGTATTGTGTGTTGGCGAAGCTAGATTTGCACGCGTCCGAGCTGAATTGCGGATTGTGTCGGGGATATCCGCGCGTCGGACACCTCGCGGGAAAAGCGTGGCTGATTCCACGAACCGAGTGGGAGTGTCCTCGAGTCCTCCCGAGGAATCGGAGGAGGTCAGCTATTCCTAACCACCCGCACCATCGCGACGTCTCCGCTAACTTTTGCTTCGCAATTTTATTACGCGTATACGATTTCATTGTGGACGTCCTGATGCTTGGAGCGGCGTCCAGGAAGAAGCATTCGGTGGAATTCTTTGGACGATCGAGGCGAGGCAGAAACACACCCATGTCCGCTGACTATGAATAGGCAGATACTCGTGAGCACGGAGAAGCGGCCATGCGCGTTTTATATAAACGGAGCCACGCGCGGCGGCTCCAGCTTTCTCCGATTGAACGGAAGGCAGCTACGAAGCTGGTATCCGGTGTCTCCGAAATCTCTCGCGAACTATCCCTGTAGAAAGGATGTCGGGAAAAATTAGTTTGTTGCAAAATTTCCAACCAATATCCGACCAGAACCTGTTCTTACGGCTGCTTCTTGTCTCGCGCGAGACGTTTCTGACAAGCTCGCGCCGATCAAAAGAATACAAATGGAACGATGGCTCCGGTAATGATAGAGCGGATGTCGTCTCCAAACAAATGACTATCTATTATGGAGGTACATAGGATAATGCAAATACATCGATTTTCTTGAAACGGGACGTGTCTGCATGGCGCCACGTTAATTTGCAGGAAACATACCGTATCTTGGTATCTTCGATCTGCTAAGTGGGGGAATATTTTTTGTTACACTGAATAATGGTCGACTTTTTAGACAAAAATGCACGTTCCAACTTGTAGTGTAGTGATAACGAGACGAACATTTTCTAGTTTTTCAGTTCCTTAATTTCCTCTACACTATAAAGTACAGTTCTTGCTAACTCTTCGAGGCCGTCTCTTAAGAGCTGACCGTTTAAACAGCGCTACAACCTAGCTTCCAGAAATAGACTCATCTATTGACACGGACTTTAATCGCGAAAGCGTGAAACAACATATGAGAAACAATTGAAGACAGTGTATTACACATGGTGATTGAATAGCTAACGACTGTGTTGAAACTGCAAGGAATTTCTAACGATTTTGCTAATTTCTTTCTGGTTAAAATGCATCAGTGAATATCTCCGAAAACTGGCACGTAAGACGAAGCCTTCACTTGGCGCTGCCACCTCTCAGACTTCAAAAGAAGAAGTTTAATTATCACTACGTCAACCTAAAGGTATCAAAAGACACCTTTGCATTCGGATGCAACTAACTATGGAAACGACCGAACTTAGAAAGTAATTTCAAGTTAAAGTTTTAGAAACAGTGTCGTGAAACTTCTCCTAAAATTGGATTTCAAAGTCAAATGGTTACTTTGGGGCCCGAGTTAGGCCCGCGCGAGGATTCCCCGCGAATCGTTTACGCGGGACGCGCGATCCCCGGGGTCAAGGAGTCTCCAGGTCGCGGAACGGAAGAGAGATGAACCGTTCTGGAACGGAGTTGCGCTCGCGCGCATTCCGAGTATCGACTCGCGTAAACAGCCGTTCACGCGTGTGCGTGCACGTGTCACTGGGTATTCCCCTTCCGTCGTTCCGGCTCGTCGGTGCGTCTCTGTCTCGTTTTAGCAGCTGGTTCTCCTTGCCTCTCCGTTCCTCTTAGCTAAGCATGGCCGAAGTGGCGTTCGAGTCTGTCTCTCGCGACCCGCGGTAAGCAAAGCAAACGACCTTCCGTGGAATCTGGACAACCTGTCTGCCCGCCTGCAGCCGCCGAGACCAGGCCTGCACTTGTTCCAGCGCCGCGGCTCGTTCCTTCTCTTTCCCTCCGTCTTGGCTCTCTATCGTTCCTACAGTCCGTCTCGTTTCAAAGCGCGCTGCTAACTGCACCGAGGGTGTTCCGGGGCGACCCTTTACTTATCGTTAACCGCTGGAACGCGCCGATGGGACGTATGAATGGAAACGCCGCGGAACCGTTTCACCTACGAGCCGCGGGAATTGAACCTAACAGTACGGAGAGGTTGCTGAACGGTGGCTCTCGAGAGTCCCGGTCCGCGAGTTCCCTTGGCTTTGTAGATTAGAGGATAGAGGATCGTGGAGATCTTCAACCGAGGAGTAATTCCACAACGTCGTAACTTGGGATTCTTGGTCCATAGACGCCTATTACCGTAAGCGTATCGAAGATTCTAAGTATGGATAGTCAGATCGAGCGAGACGTTTCGATTCAGATCGACGTTACTGTGTTCCTTGTTTTAAACAAGACCAAACGTTAGGATATAGATCTAGGTGGTCATCGTCAGGTCTATAGAGATCTCAAGTTGACGTCATAACATGACATTCTTGGATAGAAGATCCTGGGTTAAACTTGATAAATTAAAAAACATCCCTCGACTGTGTTTTACTTCCACGTTATCCCTCCATAACCTAACTACATTGACGTACTATCGAAGGACACTTGTTAGGTAGGTTATAGACGTAAATGATAGTCTATCATTTACAGCAAGTTGTCTACATGCTTGGTCTCATGCCAGCTACTCATTTACTCATCGTCGGCTAGTCTCATGTCAGCCACTCATTTACTTGTCGTTGACTACTGAAACACGAGGATGAAACGCATAAATGGGAATTGAACCTAACAGTGTGACAAGTTGCTCAACGATGGCTGTTCGAGTTCCTAGTTAGAGAGTCTCTCGATTAGTTTCTTATGAAAGTGTTTTCGCAGATTAAACAGATAGGGATCATCGATATTACACCTTGGCTGACGTGTACCTACAACTTGTTATAACTTAGGATTCTTGTATGATGGCTGCCATATTGCATAGAAAATCCCATTTACAGACAAATTAAATTTTCTTCGACCTCCATAGGCTCAGTCTTAGATCGAAACAGTATCAGATAACGCTTGTTAGACAAACATATAAATGGAAATGAAACCTAACAAAGTTGCTAGTGAACAGCTGCTGGAGTTCCAGTCGTTTAGTTAACTTTGAATGAAACTGTTTTTATAGCTTTATCAGTGGTTAGTTGTTCTGGCTCGCGTTGTCATCCCTGAAACGAAGTACCCCGTCGAAGAGTGCGTAAACTAGTAATTACAGTCGCTTTTCAATTTCATGTTGCACGTTGTGTATCGTGCAATTTGAATTCCCTATTATGGAAAAGTACCGCGCGGGGTATAACATCGGAATTGCTCCTATACATATTTATGAGAGTCGAATTTAATTGCGCGCGTGTCTGTGTACTAATGGTCGAACGGTTGCGCGCTGGAAACGAGAAACTAGCACCGCCGCGAATAATCGTTTGACGATTATTTTTATGGTTTTATGCTCCGCTATCTGCGATCATGTAAATCTAAATACTGAAATACCAGCGACTGCCATCAAGGCTCCCTTTTATATCGACGCTCTACGAACTACGAAGGCGCGACTTATAGGGAGGCTTCACTAATCAAATGAACATTTTACACGATAGAATATTATGAATAACTTAAACGTCTCTTTCCGTACACTTAACAACTCCAGGAACTCGTATGTTTTTCGTCTCATTTTAAATATTCCACTTAAGTGGCTCGTCTACTTAAATCTTCAACAAATAAAGAATAAAACTGTTTGATTCGTTCGTAAACCAGCATTTGCTCGGTTAGAAAATCATTAATGGATTCCAATTTAGAAATCAGTTTACGATCGAGCACGAAGCTTTTATGTAATTTTGCAAACGGACTATATTGATATTTTTGACGTTAAAGAATATTAAAGCACAAAGAATTTTGGAATTTCGCTTGCAAACACGGATTTCGGAGCGTCGAGGAGGACTATCCACGAGGTAAATAAACGAAAAATAATGGAAAGAAAACGAAATTGAAACGACACGAAACACAGGACTCGAGAATGGGGATTCCGTGAAGGGCAATAAACGTTGATCGTCGACGATTCGAAGAACACGTGAAATCGCGTCTTTCGTGATTCATCGGCGTCCCTAAAATAGACGCGATGCAGCATCCCCATTGGCTGAGATTTCCGCCTTAAATTCTTGCCGTCCGTGTGTTAATTGCTGGTCGTGAAAACCTTTTTTTTTTTCCTCTCACGATTCCCGAGGATACGCGGTCGCTTTATTGGATCTTCCGCGATTGTCCGCCTTTTATGGCGTCGATGGAGACGCCACATGTACGCGAATTAAATTATCCCGCGGGCGGACGTCGATTTTCGTCGAAAGCTACGAAAAGAAAAAGAGAAAAATAACATTACAGAGAAGCTTGTCGATGGGAATATTCTTTGTTTATTTCATAAGTGGACTCTTAAGTACGCGTGGCTTTAATGTTCACAATTTCATTTATTTATGACGTAATACAGTGACTTTATAACACGCTGACGAAATGATTTTTGGGGCTTAATAAAGAGGTTATGCTTGTTTCGATGTGAAAACAGTCGCCAAGCTTGCTCGTATTAAAACGCGCTTCGTTTCTCGGATTGGACAGGTTTATTCCGATCATTATTTTTGTCTTCGAGTTTTTCAATTAAATTTATCGTGTTTGATGCAAAATAATGATCTCTTGTATCTTAAAAAAATTGTATTTTTATTACGATTGCGTCGTGCATTATTGATTTAGGTTCATAACGTTTGACCCTTCGCTTTCGACATTTTCTGAGCGGCGAGCCCGCGTCGCGGAAGCAAAAACCGAGCAGGAAAAATGGCGAGCCGGTGATTAACCTGCGCTAAACGTCGCTCGATCCGTGGAGCGTGAAAACCGACTGGGCGAGAAACCTTTAATTCTCCGTTCAATCGCAGATAAATCAAATTACGCCGAGAGCCGATAACTCTCGGTGGCTCGTTTCATTTTTCATCGCGTTGCGTTTCTCGCGAATCGATCTCCCGTGGCGCGGTCGAATTTTTTCCATCGAGGAAAAGGAAATGCATTTCTCGAACGGGAGAAGGACGTTGCGCGACCGTTCGGAGAGATATCGAAACAGATCTAAAAATCTACGTCGTTTTTGCCACGGTGCATAACATAAGCACAATCCGGAGCCTTCGACATCAAGAAAACATGATACTATCTCTGCCATCGGCGAATTTTTAACTTAAGAATGAACATAAATAACTTTCAATGGATCGTTCGAGTCCGAGGTATTGAGTACTCTTTATTTTTCTTACGAAACAATTTTTTATAGTTATCGTAAATTTTGTTTTATCGCGTCGAAGTCACATGGACATTGAGTTCCGAAACTTTTCTTGGAAAAGGCGAAACGTGTCTTGAGATTTACCTGGAAAACTATTTCTAGTTTAGTAGATTCTTTGTAATAGAACAGAAGCAGAAAATTTCAATCGAACTGTTACGTGTTATTTGCCAGTAACGCAGATTGCAGGCGTTCGAGTGGTTTCGCGAGCTACCGTAGATAACCATAAACGCGGCGTTCGCGTCCATGCGAATGGTCGACGGCAAGAGTTGGCGCGCAGAGTCCCGCGAGGTGGTCAAATCGATATCCAGACGCGATTATATTAATTACGAGTCCGCGTTATGAAACGGCCCCGGTGCCGCGTTGATTTCAGCTTCATTCATTAACCGGCTTCTATAATTGCCACGGCAATCGCGCGCCAGCCGTAAAGTATCGCCGCGACGTTACACCGGCGACCACCGATAATTATCGCGGACGATGGATATCGATCGTTGGGATATCGATGAAATATCGTGGCAAGTGGTTACCGCGAAACTGTGGTAAATAGAGGGTAACGCTTCGGCTTCGTTAACGAGCCGATCTCGAATCGCTCGATTACGCTGGCATTCATTAACAAACCGTGCATGCTCGCCACTCTTTTCTCATACATTTTCTTTTTCTTCCTCTCGGTCTTCGTTCCTTTTCCTCTTTCCCTCCTTCTTCCTATCACCGGGTACCGCTCTTTCCACGCGTTGTTTTTCGTTCTGTTTGTCCCCGCACAATTTCCACGACTCGGATATCCATCGACGATCGACGGGCGAATCGGTTCGGTCGTACCGATAATTTCACGGGGAACGGCCTAACGGACGTTTTACCGTTAAAACGATTTTCCGCGTTGCAAAAACCCGACGCGCCATTGAATTCGCGTCCCGCGACGCGGCGACGATCGCCGGAAGCGTTAAATCGATTCTTTTTACGCGGAAGCGACGGGAATGCCGGTTAATTGGAAAACTCCGTTTCCCGGGTAATGGGGCCCGGCGCACGATATTTCTAGTCTGAATTTGTTTCTGTCTAATCAATGCTTTTTTTTATCGAAATATTATTATCCATTTGCAGCAAACGAACGACTGCTCGATTTGCGAAATCGAGAGATTCTTTGTGTTCTACTTTTTAGTTTATCTACTTATTGAAACATTTGTTTGCCACGTTTATGGTTCACGCGAGACGAGCAAGATGTCTTGTCGTTATTATAAATTCTAGCGATTCTATAGTATCATTATCACTTGGAATCTAAAACCGCACTTACCCACGCATTGAAATCACCGAAGCGGATTTTATGTAATTGCGTTTACGATTTTATTTAACGTGCGCTAATTGCATTATCGATAGAAATTTTTCACTGTGCGATTCACGGTTCATTTCCCTACATGCTCGAAAATTTCGAATGCTCTATCTGAAGCCTTCCCAAAGTTATTGTTCTTTTTCCTGAGTCAGTGTAATACTCGGTTTTTTCGATTGTACCACTTTTTGAGCGATTCTTTTCTTTTTAAATTGAACAGTGCTTAGCAACTACTATTATTATATAAAAATAGAGATATTGTTAATGATATATCAAGCTAGAAAAGAAATTTAAAGGTACAGGAATAGTGTAAAATCCAGCGACAAATAATCAAAACGATTTAAAATATACAGATAGATGAAAACGTAAAACGAGAGAGCTTATTTAAGTCTGACAATTTCAACGTACATTTCCTGGAAACTTGGTATTAATGGCGCTTGGATCGGTGTTCCCTATTTTTCTAAGCGTCAAATCTTCTCGATCCACTTCCTATCTAAACGGAAGAAAAATTCTGCCGTTTCAACGATCACAGAAACTCGCAAACGCGGAGGAATCTCGTAACAGATAACGAGTGTGCTATCGTCGGACATTTTCCTCATTCCGCGTGTAACCTTATCGAAATTGTCGTTCGCGGTCGATTAGCATAGCAATATCTAGTCCCGTTCTACTTCCATTGCGCTATAAAAGAAAACGAAAAAGAAACTCTTCCACCGACTTCTCTTCGTGTAAAGCGTTGTTTTATCACCGCGGGAAGTTCCGCGATGTTCATAAATAACGATCGTCGCATGGCCGACGACATAAAATCCATACGCGCGATAAGTGGTGTTAGCCGGCTAATGATATTAAAACGATTCTATCGTTCCAAACGAATAGAACCGATCGCCTGTCTCCTATAATATTCGAATAAACCAATATCCTACTAACAGACCATTTCGTAGACATTATCTTTCAACTAAGGAACAAATCAATTTGTTCTTAATTTCTAAATCATTGTTAGTAAAATACTGGAAATCTGTTTGTGAGCGCTGGAAAATTCAATATAATTACATTTGTCTCTGTAATAACAAAATGATCAAACACCGTATTAACGGATCGCTTATTAATTTTTAAATTAATATCGTTGGAGATAAAATTTCGCAGAGGCTGAGAGAATTTCTTAGTAATTGAGTTTAACGACAATTTGAGCATCGTAAGAAGGGATCAACTCGCGATTTTTCGCTAGGAGCAAGGCAGAAGCGGCTGGAGGCAAATTGCGAGCAGCAGAGCCGAGCGTGCAACAATTTGAATTGATTATCGCGTTAAGCGCGGCCAATAAATCGGACCGCGGATAAAATGGGCCCGGTGATTTACGCACGATGCACTTAAGGGGCTTAAATCTTGCGCGTCGTCCCGCTTTGTTGGTCCATTTACGCGCGTGCGACGAACGGGGCCGGCTCCGCGAGAAGACATGGCGCCAGGCAACGCGTTTCGCGCTGATCTCTGACGCAATGTGAAAGTTTGACGAGCTCTGGAATACGACGTGAATTAATTGCTCGTGTAAATTTTTCCTCGGTTCGGCTGACGGACGAATCGAACAGCTGCGGACGCTTTAAAATGCGCGGAACTGGAATTCGCTCTTAAAGCTTCGACGTCCACGGGCGACTTAAACACGAAAAATTATATATCACCTTAAAAATGCACAAATTCTCGAAAACCAATTTATGAACGATTATTAAAACTGTGAACGTTAGTTTTGCTTAATAATTTTCATATTATATTATTATTCTAGGGATAAAATGATTGAAGATGGTCCAAAATTGAACTACTATCATTTGTTTTTAGAGTAGACTAAAATGAGAGACTCGATATTTAATAAGGCTTTAAAGGAACTTAAATCTTAGCATCGTAACGCCATCTTCGGCTTGTGTTTTCTTATTTGCCATTAGCTCCTGAAGACTGTTGGGATTCACATTAATTTTTCATGGGGTTGAGAAGAGCCTGGACCAGCAATAATCATAATTGTAACGATCACGAGTAACTTGGAGTCGCGGTGAACGGGATTATGGAGGTTTCGAATGGTAGCGGCTCGATTGTTCTCCACGTGGGCAGACGAAGAGGACGCGACCGGTTATTACGGGCGCCGTTCGAACGCGAACGTGTCCCCGGCGTAGCGATAACGAGTATTGCGTCCGATTGCTATGATCGTGACGGGATTTTTCTGCTACCGACAGACGGCCCGGGAATCGACCGGTAATTTCTTGTTCTGCGCCGCGCCTCGACCGCGGATGTTTGATTTTATTGCTTGGAATTCAAGTCCCGAGGTTCGTACGCTTTATACGAGCTTCGACGCACAAGAGGTGCTAATCATGTTTTAGTCGTTGTTGTGTGCTCCGACAGCAGGTGGTTATTCTTCCCCCAAAGAATCGCTCCCTAAATTCCTGGTAGTCGAATGTTTTCTGCACGTACGGCGTATTATTTAAACGTTTCATAATTAATTTGTATAGAAACACACCGCTGTTTAACGAAATCGTTGGGAATTTGTTTGCTTGATCTACAAATACAGTAATACGATTGATTATTGAAAAGTACCCTGTTTTCTCTATTCAAAAGAAATTCTCTACTTATAGAAATATTCTCCCGTGTCAATGGTTATTATTTACGATGGAAATATCCTTAAAAAGACGTGTGGAAAGCATCGTTGGGTCTGTTAACGTTATATGGAAGCGAGTAACGCAATGATAATTCCCCCCTTTCGTGGGGTGTTCGTTCTTTTCTCGCGAGCCCCGAAGACATTTCGTATTATCGTGCGTTTTCCATAAATCGCGCACACGTGCACGGCCTCACGCTATGCGAGAAATAATTGATTATATCGTGCTCGTTACGCCGCGCCCCAGGGGCGCGTATCGCGCGCACGAAAAACCGAAGAAATCCATCGACGTCGATCGTTCGCGCAACGCAACGACTGCAATTACTCGGTCCTAGAGATCGCCTCGCGGAATCGTACGAATTCGCCTGTCTAAACGAGCCCCGATTCCACCTCGGTGTGATTATGGTGTTTCGCGGTTCTAATATTACGGCCGGCCGCTTTGCTCCTAGACGAAGCCGTAATGATCATCATTGCAGTCGCTTATTACCGGCACAGTATAAACACCGGTGCTGTCTGTCCGACTTCGTCTCGCTCGATCAGCGAACTAGAAGCGTTCGCGGACGATACGCGTTCCTATTCGCAAATTGCCGTTGCGTGGACGTGGAACGAAATGGAAGGTGTCGAACAAGCGTGCATTTTAATGGACGACCATCGCTCAGAAACGACGAAAGGTGAAAGTGGCGTTGGATCGCGAAAAACTGGAGAAAATTAATTCCAACGGTTTTCGGTGAAATCAAAATAAATCGAAATCGGTGTTGGACTAATTGTAAGTCCTTTTCTATCTTAATACAATTGCATAGTTATACAGGGTGTTCGGACACTCCTGGGAAAAATTTTAATGGGAGCTTCTAGAAGTAAAAATAAGACGAGAATCAAGAATATTAATTTGTTGATGGAGACTTCGTTAAAAAGTTATTAACGTTCAAAGTTCCGCACGTTTTGAATTTTTTTCTCGAAAATGCGCAGGATTTCGAGGGTATGTCTATTCACCAAAAATACTTGTAATCGACCCCTGCAAATAAAAATAATTTTTTTGAAACGATTTCAAATGTTTTAATTTCGCCGAAAAATTTGTCCACATTCCTGAATTTTTTTCTCGAAACTGCGTAGGATTTCGGGGGTATGTCTATTCACCAAAAATACTTGTAATCGATCCCTGCAACTAAAAATATTTTTTCCAGAACGATTTGAAATTTTTTTTTTCGCCGAAAAATTTGGGCACCTATCTAAATTTTTTTCTCGAAAATGCGCAGGATTTCGGGGGTATGTTTATTCACCAAAAATGCTTATAATTGCCCCCCGCAACCAAACATAATTTTTTCAGAATGATTTGAAATATTTTAATTTTATATTGTAATAACTTTTTAATGAAGCCTCAATCAAAAAATTGATATTCTTGATTTTCGTCTTATTTTGGCCTTTAAAATCTCCCATTAAAATTTTAAAACACCCTGTATATTTTATTTTTTGGGTAATAATTTGATAATTAGAGGATCTATGGAACCTTAAAATTAAACGTACGAGAGTATAAAAACGTAGTGTGACAGTGTGAAAATCTTCTTCGACAAAATATACAAATGAACCGTACACGATCCTGTTCGTCATTTTGCTCAACAATGTTCGAGTGTTTCGAAAAGTCGAACACTGTGCGAAACGTATCGTAGTGTGTATATAGATACGAATTGTAACAAGGGTTCAGAGTTGCATTTGAAACGCTATTTTGCATATGCTCCTTCACGTTTATCATAACATCGTTAAACTGGTTGGCATTTGCATTTGAACAATGTACCTTTATTCGCTCTTTCAAGTTATTCACCGAAACAAAAGTACGCCTGTGTGCGTGTCCTTCGTTCTTTGGAGGATCAATTTTTGTAGATTGCTCTCAGATATATCGTTACTATTCCTACCAGCCACTCTTTTTACTAATTTTTAGTAGAATTATATTTATTCCGTGCGCTCGAGAATGAAATTCTAACTGCATGATCGTATAGTATCATATACTGGTGCGTCTACAGAGTGCAATTCCATGCTTGGCTTGCATAATACAACTGGAATTATTTACCATAATTTATAATTTTTCTTCCGATCGCAGAATTTGAAAATGATCTGATACTAATGGTCGACACGTTATACTTTTACGAGCACAATAAAGCTAATTACCAGCAGCGGTATAAGAAAGCATAATAAAACGTAATGAGTGTAATAAAGACTACGAAACCGATGCATTATTTTTATACGAATATTATTTTGACGAAAGGTTTCGCTTCACCCTTTCCGATATGTATGAAAAACAATGAATTCATGAATCACAAATTAATAAAAATAGTACATTTATTAGTCCCCTTGCATGGATCCCACTTTTGGCATTAATGTACAGGGTGGTCCATCTTATTTTATCCTGTGGAATATCTGGTCGCTGTTGATATTAAAAATTGCACGTGTCTGTCTATTACTCGACATTTCTACTTACTTGGTGCTCTGAAACATTGACTATAGTCTGACAAATAAAACAATGACAACGTCGATTCTCACAAACACAAATTCAAGTAGAAACAGCAAACTATGGACAGACGTGATATTTCAAAAACAAAGGCTCGTAATAACAAACTTTGTACCATATTTTATACACGTTTTCTTATGTAGAACCTTACGTAGTGCCTCGATATTTAGTATCTTCAAAGATTAATGCCTGGCGAGCTTACCATCGAATTATTCTTCTTTGATCTGAAATAACCGTACACGTACGATCCCACAACATTGTATCGAAGAGCAAATTGGCTAAAATGGGCTCGAAGTGCCGGTACCGAGTATAATGTTCCTTTACAGATTGGCAGTGCGTTTCAGTTACACCCTGTAGTAGCTGAATTCTTCGCCTTACAGCCTCGTAACGTCCGCCGAGGCAGTTAAGATCCCGCCGCGCGCAATTAATCGCGCAATGTGTACTTTAATCCAACAGGCGAGCGACGATACGATAATAAAATTGTAAGCATAAACCGCGGCGCAGCCCGTGCATTTACGACCCTACGTGACAGCGCCGCGGATTCGAGCACGGCGTCGACATTCTATCGCGGACCGCCGGAATTATTATAATCACGCGAATTAATCGTTCCTCGGGGGCAGCGTGCCGCGCACCGACGAAACATAAAGCCCCGCGCACGAGAACGCGGAACAAAAGAACTTCTGATAATGAGACTCTCGTTTAGAACCCCTCCGATCGAGCCGCGCAATTTCCAGCGAAGAAAAAGTCGATACACGGCTCGAAGAGTCCAAGAACCCAGGAAGAAATGGGGAGAAGTGAAAGTTTAAATTTTTTAAAAACAAATTAGGCAAACGACACCTTACTACGTGTCGTCCAAACTTTATATTTTGTTTTTTAAAGGATTTAATCAATTTTTTAAACATTAGGATCGGTTTGTTTAGGAACCTCGCTGCTGGAGGGTTGCAATTTCTATTTTTGTTTCTATATTTCTGTTAATTTCTATAGGTTATTAAATATAATAGTATTTGTGGATCCCTGTGAGCCAAGTCTTTTGTAATTGTCGACTTCGAGTTTTAAAGACACAGCTAATGCCCGGTATTAGGTGTCGTCCGCCATTAGGGGGCCTTCCTCCGCGCGTAAAACCGAAAAGAAACGACCAAAAGGAGTAGATAAGAATAGAAGTACAAAAACATGGGTAAATAGAAGCAAAAGAAGAGAGTGAGACAGAGTAGGAGGAGAGAATTCGTCGAGAAACCGGGTCTCGCCCCGTTTGTCCCCCTCGTAATCGATCTTTTTCGACCATTCCGATCGGTACGTCGGTCAACATCTCCCTGTCGGCCGAAAGAGACGACGCCGGGGACAGATCGAACCCGTGGAACGCGATCGCCGCGAAAAGGGACAAAGAGACGCCACAGGTGGAAAAGACAAAGGCAGGAGATCTCGTCAGCGAGGCGAGGAGAGCATCGTAATTCGATAAACGTACAGATCGTCGATTTTGCGCCGGTTTTCTGGGTAGTCGGTCGCATAAAACACACGACGGTTCGCCCGATCACGTGGGCATTATGGCGATCGACCGCCAAACGGGGAAGGAGGATCGGGGACCGAGGGGGAGTTCCACGCGGAGGAGCAACGAGGGAACCACCGATGGACCAGCACGGAACGCAACCAGCGGCGTCGAAGGTTTCGAAAAGAGGAGACGAGGAACGACCGAGACGCGGACGAACGGGGGCAGGGGGGAGGGCAGAAACGAAGGACACACCGGTGGGAATTAAAAGGAGAGACGAACAACGCGGAGGTCCGACGCTTTTCCCCGTACAGGACTGGACTACGGCGGCCATCTTGGCCACACGTCCTCGTCCTTTTCCCTCCGTCGTTCGCGTTCTTCGCTCTCGTTCGCGTACGCGTGCGCTGCTTCTGATTCGAAAATTAATCACGCGATTAGACCAGCCTGGAAAATTTCCTGGATTTTATCCTATTTTTTAGTCTATGAGAATAGAGTGCAGGGTGAAGATCGCCATTCCATGATTGATCTCAAAATAAAGTAAATTTAAAATCGTAAGCAGTAATTCAAACATTTATAAAAGTCTGAAGATGATTGGAATTGTTATTGAAAGTTCTTAGAGGAGATTAAAATGTGAACTTCAAGTTACAATCCCTTTAGAAATTTTTAAATTTAAAATGAGGTTTTAGAACCTTGTTCTGAAACTCGACGCGTCTCAAACCCATCGCTACACACGCCTTAGAAGCATATTCTAGACGATTCTTTCTCCTATCGTCTTGCCACGTGGCTCAATTCCTCACCTACGCTCATCCATCGCGCGACAAATTTATGTTCGTCGAGCGTGCGCGCGCCGCACCGAGACGTCGTACGATTTTCACGAAAAACGAACATGCGGGGGCGTTACGATACTAAACACGAGGAAATCGTGGGTATGTTTTCGATCGTGAGTGGGAAGTCGTTGGAAATCGTTCGATAATATATCTTCTTGAGCGTCGATAAAAATCAGAGAATAGAGGACAATATTTTGAAAGTACCATTTTTGGTATTCACAGAAAAAGCAACACTTTTACGTAATTTGTATCCATGTTGAATAAAAATGTATAGGTGAGTATAAATTATAATGCGTTGGTCTTGGTGATTCGAATAAAAATTTGTCTTTGCTGTGCATTCGATGGAATCAGGAAACAATAGTTGTTTAATCAACGGATGACAAGAATCCATTTATTGATGATGGTAATTTAGCGACCGTGAAGACGTAAACGTTGTGGGGAAGAAGAGTAATGGTTTCTTGATTAGAAACAGCGATATATTTAGATAGCAATTTCTTTGTCTACGCGTCGACCTTCGTACGAGGCCTTCTTTAGAAATTTCTACAAAAATCGAACTCAACAATAGAAATGAGACATTGCTTATGCAATATGAAATCCTGGCTAGTAGCGAAATAACCTTTCCCGATAACTCTGGTCGCTAAATCTGAATTTCCTTCAGTACAATTACAACTTTTCCGGTCACAAATGCATAAAATAACTGTTTCCTGTTTCCACGAGAGTACAAACGCTCGTCACATAAAAATCTCTCGCGTCGAGCGTCGAGGAAGGCCGTTTCCAAGCGATTCGTTCCGCCCCGAGCGTTGAATATCGTCAAAAATCGGCAGTCGGGGACAAAGTAAATTCTTGCAAAAAGTGCATCGTAATGCAGCCAGCAAAGTTCACCTGGGTATCGATCGAGAGTCTCGAGGGCTCGTCGCGAGGATGCCTGAAGCACCTCGGTATGAGTAATACGTTTAGGTATGTGATCTCCGCTCACGAGGCATGTATCGGTGAGGATTTTCTTGCGCGCGTGGCGTGCACGCACGCACGCATGCGCGCCAGCGAGCCACCAGAACTTCTTTCTCTTCCCTTATTTCGGCATTAGTTTTTATCGGCCTAAGGCAGCATAAGGACACCACCGCGACGACTAATTGGAGTTCTTTGGCCGCGAGGCCGTACGTGCGGTCATCCGAAGTACAATTAAAATGGTTTGGGAAATTGCAGGTCGTAGCTGCGCCATCGGGGAGGGTATCGGGAATCGCCATGTCGAAAGAAAATGTGGAAGATAGAAACGTTCGATCATCGAGACGACAGTGTCCATTAAACTGGCGGGATTAAAACATTTCTTTCTACTAGCTACTATCAAATCTAAACCGATTAACCCATTACGATTTGCTTTCAGTTAATCGTAAATGTTTTGAATATTTTGTCAAGAAGAAAAGTTTCACGATTATTAATTCGATCCGACTATCGGCGGGTATCGTTCCAAAATCGCAATGGCGTTCGTCAAACCAAACGTGCGCGCGTCCACGCGTAAATCCGGCTGAGATCTAGATACGGAAAACGGCGGTGAAAAAATGGCGACGGGGATATCTGTGTCTGTAACGGGTGGAAATAATGTCGACACGCTCGACACACGGGGCCGCTATCTCGACTCGGGGCCGGGCCGTATCGTAATCACTCACCGGCGCGAACAGAATTTGTCTTTACGTCAGTCGATTTCCATTCGTGAATGATCGCGATACTCGCGGAGTTTCACGGTGGCGATCGAAACGAGAAGAAACGGACGAGAATAAGAAAAAGAACGGCCGCTAAAAGGGGGGAAAAACGCGTAGGATATTGGGAAATCCCCACCGAGGTTTCTAATTTTAGAGCGGTTATGTGCCGATATCGCGATACGGTCACGCTCCGGCGATCGTAATAACCCGCGCGATTAAGGAAAAAGGTCCGATATTTCTTTTCGAAGAAATCTGGAAAAGTTCCAGCGTGTAACGTCCACGCACAGCGACTGAATCTTCTTTTCCTCGTGGACGAAGGATGTACCAATGTCAGCTATTTATTTATTCACGGGGAAATATCCATTAGTAAAGAAAGATAAACAGGAAAACAAAATTGAATGATATGGAGTGTGAGACTGACTGTGAGTAATTATAAAGAGATGCCATGTAAAGAACATTTAAATGATGGAATCGAGTCAGAATTATGAAGGATGGTGCCTCCAACAGAGTAATCGAAAATTTTCAAGTTAGCACTACGACTGAACTTTGCATTTATTAAGATTAAGGTATAATTTATTAGATCTGCACCACCCTCTAATCTTATAAGGTCATTGTGATTTCGTACAGGAAGGATGATCGACAGAATGAATCCTATTGTAGAATCCTCCCCTGACCGTCAAGACACATTGTATGTACACGACGGTTGGAGCCGGAGAAACAGTATAATACACGTCGCGTAGCTCATGAATCGCAAAGCAGCGACGAACGGTAATTGCGGAAGATCGTCTCGCGAATTTTCGGATTACCGGGGTCCCGGGCGTTTCGTATGCGCGCCAAATTGCCGTAATGACGGCGCGCCGGCGTAAAAAGCTCCTCGTTCGCGGAAAGCAGAATGTAAGACAGAGAACGTTCCCCTCACGCCCCCCTCCCGGCGTCGACTTCCCTTCCCCTGAGCCCGTTCGTTGCTCGTCGCCGCACCCGCTTCTTGCGCAGCTCGGAGGTGCCTTTGATCCGTCGCGTTTTCAGCCTCCCGCCATCGCCGTTGTATACATATATGCGCGGTTCTCGACTTTTTGCGGTTTCCGGGGCCGCGAGACTGCGAAGGGGGAACAATGTAAAGAAGAAATTATTATGTCGTACTGGTACATCGATCGATAAAAATCGAAGGGGAAGCCAGGAACGGACGAGAGAGCTCGTTCGAGCCGCGCAAAACGAACGACTCGAACAGGAAACTCGGCCCCCAAAAGTAACGAGACGCTGCTTTCCGCGTTTCTTCGAGCCGGATCGACCGTTTTTGGGACCCCTGATGCTCCGTCGTTGATAAGACCGACGTGGGATGCACGGGAATTCGTCTCACAACTTATTTTTAAATAGTTACGATTTGTCGGACATCTTGGATCCGATGAATTTCCATGCAAAATGCAAGCTCGTAGAGATTCGAGCGAGCAAAATTCTGAAACAGGGTCTCATTTTTGTGCTTTCTAGGTAACCCCTAAACACATAAACCCGACATGATGGAATCGCGATGGTCCGCAGAAAAGCGAGAATCGCTCGAGGGGCGCCCGCTTGTAATCTATGTTAATGCGTCGGAGGTGGGTGAACGATGTCTGTAATAATAGTGTTTTCGAGGATGTGACGTCACGCGGGAACAATACACGCGCGAGACGAGCACACGCTTTCGGGGAATTATTTATTTGGCAGACCTCCCCGCGGGCCGTGTTTGCGTTTACGGCCAGCTTCGAGAACGCTTCGTCCCGGGAATATGCAACGCGTCCGACGGTTTTTGCAACGTTAAAATGGATTCTGGACGCGACGTTATGCAACGAAAACCGCGGTGATTCGACGTGTGACGGTCGTTTGAATTTTTTATAAATAATAACAGGCTTCCACCGACGAGATTCTCACGCATTCGGATCATCCAATTTACGAACGTTGCCGTCAGTTTTGTATGTTTCCTCAAATTTGCTCTGCTTTCGCTCGTATATCAAAACTTTAAAGAGGGGAGCCTCGTTTGCGACGTTATTCAACGGGGCGATCTTTAATCACGTTTCGGGGCAGTACACAAAAATCTTTATGATTTCAGAGATTCCAAGTTAATTTATTTGACTGTAATCAGGATTTTCTTAACGTACCATCTTGCTTCACGATCGTTTCTTGTTAGCGGATATTTTCAGCGAACGTAAAGAAATTCCGTTGAACAAAGGCAATAACTAAAGGCGAAATAAATAAAATTTGTGCCCTTTCCAATATGAAAATTGAAATTGTAATAAAGCTACAAAATGTGCGCAATAACGAAACCAATTATAAAATAACAGAATTGCTTATGAATACATGAAATTTATGTCAGCCGTAAAGGTAAAAGATAATACCGAACTGAAAAGATAATTGTCATAATAATGTAAATCGCTAATAATCTTTAGTAAATAAAATGCAGCATCATAATGCGTAATTGTCTGTGACAGTTTTACTTCGCGAAGAGAGCCGGTATTACCTTCACAAATTGAAAAAGGTCTGGGCCAGGTACAGGACCGGGCTTTCTCTTTATTTTATTTACAACCTTAATACATATTTATTTGTATGCTTCAGAGAAGTATCTTTTTTACACGAATATCTTCCACCATGAATATCTATCAGCATCTCTCAAGAAAACCTGCCCTCTTTGAGATTACGATCTCTTCGCGTATCTGCAACTTTGTTTCGAAGTATAACAATACGTATTTCTATAAACCATGCGTATTCCATATTGTATGCAAAGGTTCATAATCGACAATTTATTTTCAATACAACAAAGTTTCCCATAGAAATCATAATACACGAAACTTTGCTTATTGTGTTCACTGTGACTGAATAAAACGTCGACCAAAAAAGAAAAATAATAAAAGAACGATTTAACGATATGTAGGAGTAAAGAAAAGTTGTTTCATTAGTATTTAATTAATTTGCCTAGACGTATACGTACAATCATTACAGTATGAATTGTTGATAGAAAAGGAAACACTGTTGAGTCGAGGTGCTATAATCAAGCATTGAAGTCTCCCGAACGAGGTTCGCGTTAACATTGCATTCAAGAGGCTATTACAAGAAAATTAGCCATACTATTGACATGAGCATCACTATACTGTGTTAGGAAGTACTTAGACATCAATATATCATTTATAAGCGAATACCTAACTCATATAGTGCTGTTCGAAAGCTCTAAGACAGTTTCTAAATTTTACGTAAACTTAGAAGAAATTGCGAAGCTGTTGAAAAATTTCTATCGTGATAGAATATTTACCAAAAAATAAATTCAATTTAAATCTGAAGTTTCAGTCCAGGGCCAACAAATTTCACATTCATTTCCTTTTCGGTTTATGTAAAGCAATTATAAAAATGATGATGAAACAATAAAGTGGTTAATCGACCAGCATAAAATCCACACAACTCTTCTGACCATTTCCATCCTTTTTTCTTTTTCGTGAAGGTATTTTCTGGGAAAAGTTCGTGTGCGAGAAACATCTCCACGGACGTTAGCCGAGTAATTTCGTACTCGGCGAGGGCAACGAGCGCGGTCGGGCATTTTGTGCGAAATATATGCAAATTCGATCGTGCCGCGGCCGTATTCTTCGTCTCGTATTTTAATTTTATGCCGCGTAACGCAATTTAGCTACTCATTTCGCAATCAACCGCTCTCGCGGACACTCGGTGCGCGCTCGTAAGTACATACGAAACACGGAGGAAGTTATAATCGCCGGTTGAACACGTGAGAACTCGACGCAATCGCCTATGTTGCAAAGGCAACAGTAACAGTTGCTTCCGAACCCGGAAGACGCGGGACGACAGGAATCGGTGCACCGTTAACGACGTGCAAATTTGTTGCTTTGCGTCTTTTGCAATCGTTTTGCATCGATCCTGAAGTTGTTGCGATAAACAACTCACGGATACCTAACCCAGTAATCGTACTACAACCGGGAAGCGAGCACATTTTGCTATTTTTCCTCGATCGCGTCTATAAATAAGAAAATTCTATAATTACTGGGACAGTAATATAACAAATTATAAATGTAGAAGATATGGAAGACCTCTGAGAAGGCAGGTCGTCTATCTTGTTGCAGACTTTCGCAAATAATCGAAATCAATCGCGAGACGAGCGTTCTCCAATCCTTTGGCGTACTAATTATCCCCTAAACGATAAAGCAGCGGTAATCAGATTAAAGTCGACTAAGGCCTCGATCACCTTCCCCCACGTCAGTCGACGGAGGAACTTGTCACGGATAGAGATTCGTCTCCGCAACCCCCATAAGCTACTTATTCCAGGACTTAAGCACACGCGTCAACGAAATCCGAGTCGGATTCTCGATTCGTGGCGATTCAATCTGGAGCCTGTAATCTGCTATTCGCGCGCGGTGGAAGAAATATGGCCGAGAAGGGACAGGGAGTCGTTAATTCAGACATCGAACTCGAAAGGCATTGTAAAACGCCATCGACTTTGGTGATACTTTCACCGTTTAGCTCTTCTTAAAGAAGAAGGATTAATAAGGTCATAAGTGTACTCTATATTAGAGAGTTGTAAAAATGCTACAATTATTATTATATTGATATAAATTTAGTAATCTTAAACTCGTGTGCAATTTGTTTTTGACCAATCGTGTAAGACAGAATTACATCTGACTTGGGAAAATAATATATTATCACCTAGGATGCCGTTCCAGTCACCAACGACCTTTTAGTTATCATATTTCCTTCTCCCATCGAGTGTGTTTAAGCCGTAGGAACGACCGTGGGTCGTCGAAGTGAAAGGAAGCTCGAATTTTCGGAGCGTTTCTATCTTCGTCGTCCCTCGAAAATGAATCCTCGAGCTCGCAGGAATCTATCCACGAATCGACAAATAAAAAGGGAAACGTCACGGGGAAGAAAGAAAATGGATCGAGCAGTCGAAGGATTCCGCGCTGATTGGCCGGAGCGAATTCGATTTATAATAATCGAGAGAAAAATAAGCCAGGAGGCTTGGGAGACGAGAGAAAGAACGGAGAGAAAGAGACACGCTTGTTTTCGAGACCCCCAAGGTCTTCGGTGTGCATATCTTACGACCGATTAATTGCGGCTGATTTTTATTTATTGCAAAAGAACAAGGCGCGCAGGGGCCGTGTGTGCGTTTTAATGGTTATTGGTCCGCTGGGCTCGACGGTGCGCGCGCATCGCTACAGGCTGCCTCGAAAGCTGCGCGCCAAACGTTTGAATTTCAACTTTTTTCGCGCGACATTCTGCTCGATTTTTCTCGATTAATAGTATCCTTTTTCTCACAGAATAGTTTTGCACCATTAACGAGAGTTTGAAATATAAAAATGTATTAATTTCTCTATGACATTACGCAGTTTCATTTGCTCCCATCTTTTATCGTAATTTGTTATTCATTTTAAGTAGACTGGTATTCTAAATATGCTGCACTTTCTCTACAGGATATCCCCCGTTCTCTGTATTATACGAGGGTTTCCCTCAGTTCTCTAACCGTGTTATAGAAGTTCCGTGGTATACGAGCGATACCTATACATTATTTCCTGTGTTTATTAGTTCCTTTTATCTCTCAATAACGAATTGAATGAATTTCTACTCTCGATCGCTCGATAAAACCAAAACGGACACTGGCATCTTTTTTACCACTTTATCCTGCATACCAACAAGAGCAAAATAAAGGAAACAACAACATTTCTTGATTATTCATTGTGTTACGGTTGGACGCTCGCGCATAGTTCAGCGCGCAGCATTTGAAACGGCACGGAGGAACGTCATTTCTAAATATACCGGGTGAAACGTTGTTTATCGACGTCTCACGGTCCCACAAAGAGATACGGTGACGATATGGAAATATCACGAATTTGTAGATCGCGTGTTTGCTATTGTTTTCTTTAAATAAAAATAAACAAACGTACTATCGATTTCAATTAAATTTCATTTATTTCCTCCATTAATTCAGCTTGTGTTACCGAAAATAGAACCTGAACTGTCGAGTCCTTTTCGAAGATAATGTCGAAAATATACAGACATTTATTTATTTTACATTTCTGTTGCACAAGTTAGAATTAGAGGAAATAAATTATGAAAAGAAAAAGCAAAATTACATACACTGTAAAAGAGCAAATCGACAAGGTGTAGTTTAAGTGGTGTTATAAAACCTAACCTCAGAGGCATTTATAGCATTACTTCACATCATGTCAACACTTGTACAATTTCTTTCAAGGCGTGTAACCATGCTAGAAGTGTTTGATGATGCAAATAAGTAACAACGATCCGTGGATTCCTACACATGTTGCAACTTCCTTGGATCTTCAAACGTTTCTATTCCGTTTGATAAAATCAGAATCAAGATGATAAAGGAAGCTATTAAATCGAAGAGTGTAACTCGTAACTGTCGCAAAGAATACTCGTTTTCTTCTAAATCAAGGAAATTCAGCATACTCGAGGTACCATATTGTTTGGAAAAAATAAGAAATAACAGCAGAGGATGGAGAAGTACAGCATGCTTAGACATACAGTACATCGAGACTAAATTCAACTTTTGAAACCATCATCTGTATATGATATTTTACATATACCGTCGGGTAGCTGTATATCGTTATTTTGCAAACGATCGAGGAAATCGAAGTCGAACAGTTCGTGGTCCTCTGTTTGTGAATGGCGCTGTAGGCGCGCGCGCGCTCACGTCGCGTCGTAATAATAAATTCAACGCGGCAACGTGACTTATCCAACGTGCTCGCGGGTAGGTGTGCGCAATAATTGTTAATTGTCGGCGCTGATACACGGGCCAGATAGCCGCGCGGCGTTTCAACGTGAACACGCGCGGAGGGCGATTCTGATTTTTCCGTACCAGCGAGCAGGCTACTGTCCGCGTGTAGAGACACTTTTCGCGATACTTTACGGCTTATTAAGGCGCGAGACCGTGCGGTATAAGTTCTCTTCCAGCGGCACGATCCGCGTCGGTTTAATACTGAATCGGTAATTGCCGGCGCTGCCATGGTTCGTTGTGCCGCGGAATTCCATTTTTCCGTCTCGTTGAACGCGCAGCCGCCCGATTGTTCTATCGCGCTCTCGCGAAATTAAGCCTCCGACTACCTGTCGAATTTCTTTGTACTCGAACCCTTCGCTGATCCCAACATTCGTGAAAAATTATTGGAACATTTTCTGCATTCATACTTGAATTTTACTTTAGTGAAATCGTTCTAATGATTCCTTTAGTGCTGATGAAATTAGATTCAGGTCTCCCTGTCAAACTTTTGTGAAGATATATTTGGAATATTTTGGTCACCGTCGAAGAATTCTATGAAATATACAGGGTGTTTGGCCACCCCTGGGAAAGATTTTAAAATCAAGTACACCAATTTGTTGATTGAGACTTCGTTAAAAAGTTATTAACAAAATTAATGTGAAAAATTATTAATAGAATTTGTCCACCTACGCGAATTTTTTTCTCGAAAGTGCGTAGGATTTCGGAGATATGTCTATTGACCTAAAATAGTTGTAATTGACCCCTGCAACCGAAAATAATTTTTTCAAAACGATTTGAAAAAATCTGTATACATTTGCGTACTGTGTAGTAAATAGTTTGCATAGTTGTATATCTCACGAATTTCATTGCGGTCGATATTTATTGCACGCTGTATAATTTGATTCGCGTGTTTATTACATGTGTAGTTTGTTTAAAAAAAAGCGCAGATCGTTAAACGACGAGAGGAAACGATTTGACACAAACAGGTTTCTAGCCTTAGGAATTTCGCGCGTGGCTTTTCGTTCATGTCGTTGATCACGGATGATGGTCCACGATGACGAGCTCGTTGCTTGCACGCTGAGCAGAAGTTCTCCGATACTCGTAAAGCCACGAATTTCATTACGATCTTAAGGAGCACGGATGTATAATGTTTGTTACTAACCGTACCGGGTGTTTCATAATGTTCTTGCATCGACAATTATGTTGTTTCCACTAGAATTTTAATTTTCCATCTAATAAATACCACTATTCACACAGAAAACGTTCAAACCCTATCTAGAATTCACCCCTATCGCACACACTTAGACTCCAAATATTTCAGGCCCTAAATCACAAAATTTATTCAAGCACTCCATATTCTCCGAACCTGCTCGACTCAACCCATCAACTTTGGGTACTCAAAATTCTTTTCAGACATCAGAACATTGCACCACAAATGTTATTCGAATACCCCGTGATTTCTAATAGTAAACAACGTTCAGCGGAGATCAGAAAAATGTCTAAAGACTTACCCAGCACGCAACGATGCAGCAGCAGCGGCGGCGGTGAGGGTGAGTTGCTGGGCGGCTGCTGCCCCAGCCGCTGGGTCCGCTGCGACCAGCTCCGAAAGGACCAGAACCGTGGTGGTGGTGGTCGCAGCTCCGCAATTCGGGACAGTGGCGTTGACAGCGTGACGCACACCGGGTGGAAGGTCGTCCTCGTGCTGAAGCTGCAGCTGCGGATAGTGATGCAAGTGCAACGCCGTGGTGGACGCTGACCTGGGGGTGACGCAGGTGGGCGGCAGCAACCCCGATCTGGAAACGTTGGACGGTGGCGACGGAGATGGCGGCGAAGGTGGCGGTGGCGGGTACTCGACCACCTGGACGCGATCCGCCTCGTTCTCGTAGATGATCTCCTTGTCGTGGGTGTACATGACGGTCTTCTGGCCGTCGTTGTAAATGAGATCGATCATCTTGTGCTCGCCGACGCCTAGCGTCGGGTTGCCTGAGTTTTGCTCGCCGCCTGGCGTCACCCTGCCGTCGGTGTCGTCGGCCGAACGCTGCTGCACGTCGTCCGGGTCTTGAATGTGCTGTGACTGATGATGATGATGGTGATGGTGGTGATGGTGGCGGTGATGATGATGGTGGTACTTGGAATGGAGCGAGTGCACCGTCGCTGGCTCGTGCAGGTCCAGTACGTTCACTGGTTGCATCGTAGCGAGCAGCACCTGCTGCTCGCTATCGTTTTGATTCTGATTGCTCAGGGAGGAGGACGCCGGAGACACTGGGCCCTCCTGCACCTAAGACAGAAAGGTTCTAGATTTAGGGAAAGCTGCGAGCTCAGGTAGAGGCCTGGCACCGTCGCTGTACACCGACTACGACCGACGATACCCGAAACCAAACAAGGGTAATCCGATGGATCCTAGCGTCGAGGATTTATACGTTACAATCGCTGATAAAATCGTTCTATTTTATTTTCAATTTTAGTTTCGTTCTTGTCTTTATATCCGGTTAAAATTCTGTTAAATAATTTTACTGGTAATTTATACTAATTAAACTGGCAATTTTGCAGATCTAAATATTGTACTTAAAATGCAACAGTGTATTGTTTTGAATGTTATTAAGCAGCATGGTGAGAAATTATTTGACACGTACTAGAGACGGTAGGCTAACGGTTAGGTCATTAAGGAGACGTTTATTATTGCGTTGCTGTTGTTGAATGAAGCGTATATCTATTATGACAGTAAGTGGTCATCATACACCACTTATTAAATAGTTCCATGCAGACGAATGTTAATTACCAGAGAATTAATGTTCGTCATCACTGCGTTGCAAGTACAAAATAATCGGTACTATATTTTTGGTTGATAATGTACAGGATGTTCCATCCAAATATTTAAATAGTCTGAAAGGACCAATATAAATAATATTTTTGTATGTAGAATTCTTCAAAATAAGGACGCATAAATCTCTCTTTTGCCTCTTTTCTATTCCCTAATAGTATTCCTTCCTTATATTCTAGAAGTAGTTTCAATTTAATTTAATTTAATTGCAATTCCCATAAAGCATCTGTCAATGTGCTTTGTCAATAATCGGTGTAGTAGAAAACAATTACTGTTATTCAGTGCCTAGGCCATAATAATAGATCCATGATAATAAAATGATTTTCTCGAACATTTAAACTCTACTTTTGCATAGTTTTATGGATGGTATATGCGTTTGCCCGGTACGCTGTTAACGAGAATACGTATAGTACCGCAGGGTTAAATGATAACGAGCTGCAATAACGACGCTAGGTCTTCGTTAGTTGTTGGATCTCTGTTTTTTATTTACATTTAACCGCTCGCAGACGTATAGCTATCCAAGCAACTAAGTAGAGCCGTGCACTGTGGAATATTCAAAGAACCTAGACAGGATAACAAGTTTCAATTATGGTGTTTGGTTTTTGCTAAACGTTAGGCTTTTGTTTTTGCCGACGTTCATCCGCCTGCGAACGCGAGGAGAGCTACTCCAGAGATTCAGAGATACTACAGACATTTAAAAAAAGTTGAAATCTATAATATCATTCATATTTACTTATTTAGCAAGCGATAATTACTGGTTAAACTACTCGATTAATCTACAGCTCTGTGTGCCAATTTTTATTTTACTTTCTCTCGCTATTTCTTGGTTTTTCTTTCCACGATTTTCTCTCCAGTAATAAACCACATACACACAAACATGAAATTAAGGATCACACTTGTACATTTCGAAGGCACGTGGTTTGGAACAAATACAATACTAAGAAATTTAAATTTTAAACCATTTTAGGGGCTACAACCCGCGTCGTCTTTAATTTATGTGGGAATTTCTGCAACGTAATTGGATCTTCGCCGCTTCTCGGACATGGTGGAATAAAATTTCACAAATTTTCCATCGCTAACTGCGGAATTGTTCCCGCCGCGGCGATATTTCGGTCAAAAGAGGGGTTAAAGAGCGCACGGTGGTCGAGTTCAAGGACGCGGTCGGGAACAAGAGGCCGGTAGAGGCTGAATGCGGGCGTCGAGGGTGGGTTATTCAACGCCCGAGTCGCGATTCTTTGGGAGGACGGTTGACGAGGGTAGATCTCGCGGTGAACTGCAGGTTGATTGAAGCCGATGGTGGATTTAATAATAGGGCACCGTTCTCTGAATAACTTTTCAATGCTCTTTGTCGACCGACGACAGTAGGAAGACGTCCAGCGTCCCGTGAAAGTCTCAGATTCGTGGCTATCGGAAAGATCGACTTTAGGTCACGGACTTACGTAATTAACGGATTACGAAACACTCAACGTGCGTCGAGGAAGTCTTCGATCAATCGAACTTCAACACGCAGGCTCCGCAAGTTTTCCAATTCACGTAGTAAAGACGTAACGAGTCTTACAATGAATATTTCTTCGCGAAAGGAACACCTGGCTTCTCGTGACACGTACAAATAAACGTGGAAGGTTTAAAAAAGTTGTCGCGAACCAGATTAGCGCGTAGTAAATTGTCCAAATTATTTCTTGGAACTTTTCCATCAACTCCACGCCTCTGGCAAGCGTGTTCGCGGATAATTTATTTCGTTTTTACGCGAAACTCGAATTTTATTAATCGCTCTCGACGATTGCCACGATTTACGACACCCATGGATGTTTGTGTTGTAACGCGCTCGTTTTCGAATGCAGTAAAAATCACGTTAATAACTACGGCGCGGCAATAATTAATCCCCGGGCCACCTGTAAACGCGTCGAGGCGAAGTATACTTCTAATCCGAGCAAAGATCAAAGGATCACCAACGAACGTGCCGTGCCACCTTCCAATTGACTTTCTATCGGCTCGCGCCTTCGTAAGTGATCCTTTTTCGTCACGAAATTCAGGAAGGACTTTCATTTCCGAGACGCTGACGATCCGTCTTCCGAGGGCTTATTTAATCGCTGCGAGGGATTTGAAAGTCCACGACGAAACGGCGCTTGCAAAAATTCGCGGATCGCGCGTTTCCTCCATTCACGTTACCAGCTGTTACGAACAGGTGAAGTAATCTGTGCGGGGAAAATAAACTAAAAATCACGCGCGAACGAGCGAGCGTATTCGCACAAGTTCCAATTTCAGTCATACTTGGATCTATACGCTTATCTTACCAGGTATAATAACTATTATTATTTAATTCGTCACCGAGATAGGTAACGACGAATATAAAGAACTTATTAAAATTTGTTCCTCCAAATGAAAGTTCTTCGAATAGGGATTCCATTACTGAAAATGCTTTCGCAGATTATTTGGATATTACACAAGTGTGATGTGGTTGCGTGATTCGCTTCGGTATGCGGTTTCTCGCGCAAATATCGAAGAACACGCGTTATTTATGCCATGTAAATGTAACGTTAATTAAAGCCGCGCACGGCTTTATTCGAAATTTGTGTTTGCGCGATTGCTTTTTACGTTCGCTGTAAATGGCGCCGCGTGTTTCTCGGTCGAAGGGATCGACGTTCGAAAGAATGGCCGGGCAAAAGGAGAAGTCCGCGATAATTCAGCTTCATTCCGCTTGGAAAGCGTCGTAATCCAGCGGCACGTGGGAAATTCCAAACGACGTCGTTAGAGAAATGCGACATACTTATTCACGAGACGTCGGCGACTTTCTGTACTTAAGTTCTTGCTTCGTTACATCCACTTTACGGTTTTCTTTTCTTTCGGCTGGGGAAAATAATGGCGCAAATGGCGTGGCAATTAATTTGGGACCGTTTCGCGCATTCCTGCTATTGGAAGATATAATTAGAGTCCGCGTACGAGCTTCTGCATTGCGTTATTTCAACCCCTTCTTAACGCGTGGTGATAATTACGACAGCGGTTCGTGTAAAAGAATCGAGAACAATCGCGTTTATCGTTTGTTTGGGACTCTATTTGAAATAATGGAAAAATCACGACTGTTGCGTACCTTTTAAGTCCCCGAGAGGCCCTGTTTTGATACGTTGAGGGTGAAACGTTTAATTCGAATAGTTTCTCGGGGCACTGCGGCTACCGGGCGTAACGTTGAACGGCGTTTTCGATGCCAGAAGTCTCTCCTTAACAGGCATTAATCAGCCCGATTACGAAGCCTCCCGCGGTCGCGACACGACGTTAAGTACTCCTCCGGTCGAAGCATGGCGGTCGTGTACCGACTTCATTCGAAATCTAATCGTACGCCGCTCGGTCGGGGGAAATTTATCGCGATCTTCGATGCGGCGGTACCGAGGCAACACGTTGACTCACGGGACCCAGGGACTGAATCCATTACGTTTTTACGACGTTTTACACACGTGGTTGACAACGACAGGAAGAAGAGGGAGAGTGAGAGAGAAAGAGGAGGGAGGGAGTAGACCAGCGCGGTTCGTTATATACTCCACGCACGAATACATATTTCACGATTTCGTAGTGCTCCTGGAGAATGTTATCTCGGGATTTATGAAATAACGTGTACACGGCTCGTTCAACGACGGCGTTGTACCATAGATTCAATCTAATATCGCTGTCAAGGTGAACGATTATGTAACTCGGGCGGCGCAATAGCGTTTTTAGCGGCACGGTTCGTGGACAGTCCTCTTCCTCCTCCTCTTTTCTACTCTGTAATTGATTTCGAATCGCTTATGCGCGACGGCTAGATGACAAGATTAAATTGGTGGCTTTGCGCAACTTTGTTTTCGTTCGAAATACTGTCGAAAGGCGGGTAGGAACAAAATTGAGTGGAAACTTTTTATTAGATCTGAACACAATGTTTTAAGACGATGGAGAATATCACAAAATTCCTCCTGCGAAGACAAATGGAAAAGTCCTTTGCCATTTTGCAATCTGAAGCACCATTTCCAAGATGTAAGCATTTAAAGTTTCTATACACGAGAACGGACGCTAGTTTCTCGGGCTTAAGTATGCGCATGCGCCGCACGATCAGCTGACTGAAAATATCAATGGCGGGTGTGGGAGTGATATCAGTAAACTTTAACCCCTTATATCTTGAAAACGAAACCTCCGATTTTGAAATGGTAAATGACTTTTCGATTTCTTTTCGCACGAGTTATTACTTCCCAGAGTTTATCTCGCAAAACGTAGATTTTAGAAAGCAATGGAAATGGTTAGGAAATGCGGTTTCCAAGTTGTTACGCTTATTTCAAAGTGAAATAATCGTCCGTCTCGATGCTACCATCGATAAATTGCTAACGTTATCCAACGATCAATCGGGACTTACCTTCTGGTTACGGCTCGCGCACGAAGCGACCGGGGATAAAATAATAAGGAATTCCGGGCAAAAAATTCGAGTACAATGAAGCTCGTATCCGCGAAGAAAAGAAACGGACGAAGAAGGAGGGTGAAACGAAGCTCCATACGGGAGCAGCGCGGAAAGAAATTACCGCCGCGCAGCCGCAATAACAGAAATGGCGACAGGTGTTCCCCTGCCTCGGCGAGATGGCCAGCTACGCTCGGCCGATATAACAAGGATTCAACTAAGGATCGCAAAAACTCACGGCGATCGTGTACCGGCGCTGTGGACGAGAGGGGAAGCCTTCGACGCGGTGGGGGGAGGGGTGGATGTACGCAACAATGAACGGTCAACGGCGTGGCTAGGTTGCGAGACGTACACCGAGGAACACTGGTCTTGTAGAGAAACGAAAGAAAGGCCCTTAACGATTCCGCGTATCTTTGAGCGCGCAGCTGCGTATTCCAACGACGTGATCGGCAATAATCGCGCGCATAGGCGTGCTCGTGCGTTGAAGAAACGACGGGGACGAGCAGCGGTCTTGTATCCGTTCGCGGAGTCGGCCCCGTTCGACCGACAGACACGTCTGGTGGCTGCCGTCCGACCTGGAATAGTCTCTCACGGGGCGCAGGCCAGCAGGCCAATTAACTGTTATTATCAGCCAGTTCTTGCGTGTAAACAGTACCGGGGGCCTAGCCTGCGAGCAGAATCCGCGGCATTCGCTTCCGATCTGTTCGAAACCGAACCCGCGCGGCGCGCGTCGATTTCAATGGATCGATCGACTCCTCTTCCAAACGTCCTTTTATGAATTTTTGCAGCTATTGTTATTTTTATGAAACGATCAACCTTTTTATTTAAGTGCTCCGAATCGAAACTTCTATTGCAAAACAGATTAGCATTATGGTGAACCGTATTTCCATTGGTTGTAAAGTTGTTTTTAACCGTTTGACGATTTGCATAAAATGTCGTACGAGCGTATAATGCACGCGCTGCGAACGAAATTTCGCCGATGTTATTAAAAAGGTTCCTTGTATAATGAAAGTGGCACACCTATGATAAATTACTGTTATTAGTTATATCCATGCGTTTACGCTCCGTGACTTCCTGTCGCTATTTCGAGTCGCCGGTAATCATGAAAATACCCATGTGATTGTTCGCGATACCTTTTTTTCTTTATCGGACATCACGAATATGCCCGGGGACTCAGCGAGGTACATGGAATTGCTCGCAACGTTTACGGTTGTTGACGATCGTATCATTATATCTCCGTCGATTATTTCTCTTTTTTCTAAACGCACTTGGCATTTCACTTGCACTTTACTCGTACTCTTCGTTTACTGGCACCGATCTGCGCAGCTTTCAGGATTCGAAAGCTAACGAAGTCTGATTATGAAATTACGAAATTTTAGAAGCCTGAGACCTTCGAGTTCTGAAACACTTAACTTGTGCTCGAAACTCCGGAGTGGTTGGACTCGAAGTGGGACATTGTCCAGGAAATTTTCAAGAGGTCCGGCAAAAATGACCGTCTCGAAATTTCCGAAGATCGCAACGGTCATCCGTGGCCATTCGTTGAACGTTTATTATTACTTAACCGTCATCAATCACAATTCGTGTAGCAAGAAACAAGCAATATTGTTGACACTCGTGCATTGCGATATTATTCATATAATTATCACGTGTCCTGAGAATCCAACCGATGTGTACAGAGCAATAAATCATTTTTTTACAATATCCCCGCGTTGCGTTCGCTACCGCGGCGAACGTAACGGACAAAAATCTCTCCGCCGCCATTATCTTTGATTGATATCTCCAAACAGCTCTCGCTGCGTTTCTTGCTACCATTATTCCGTTCCCATTATACACTACTCAGAACGGTTAAGAGAACGCTTTTTCCTAGGGAAAAAGTAATAACCTTCTCTTCTAATCCTTTCAAGCGATCATCACTTTCATTGGTTTCGTAAACCGCGCGTTTTAATCAATAGCAACTCCCTTTTGCCGCTTCAAATCCGTTGAACTATAAAACTTCGAGAAACAATCACCGCCTTATGGTTCTAAATCATTAATAAAATATGCCTCGACGCGTTGACTGTCATGGTGGTCACTGGTAATAGGTGCTTCGAACTTGCAATGTATCTTTATAACGCTTGCGATAAACGAGACCTTGAGAGTAAGAGTGGACTAACCCTGCAAGCCATCGACTTGAGTAATAGCACGATTCTCGAACGGCTTAACTCTTTGCATTAATCAATTGCAACATTTACATTAACATTAGCGGTAACTTTTCTTGTTTTTATTTTTAAAAACATAATTATACGGACACAAAAATATTTCAAAACATATACGTACGCCTCGAGCTCATTTTACACGGTTGGTTAAACACGTTTTACATACTCCAACACGGTGCGCAAAAACGCTAAAAACGTTAATTATCAAAAGTGAAACAATTCTGTTGAAAAATTTCTTCTGGATCGATTAAACTTGTTTGGAAGGACAACGTTTCGAAATAATAATTCGGAGTTTATTTCAAAGAGAAAGAATTGTCGAGGTAGCGTGAGTGAGCCCGATGGCGGACGAAAGGGCCGAAAATCTCGCGTCGCAAAGTTGGAAGTCGACTCGATTCTATTAGGTAATCTTCGCTGGTTACTTCGATAATGAATAGCACGATCGCCGACCGAGCCTTCCCACCGTGCGGAGTATAGGATACGCGAAATCCGGCGAGTCATCGTACGCGGCAAAATTGTCTTCTTCTTCTTCTTCTTCGCCCCGCGTGCGAGGCTCAAGAGTGGCTGGGCTGGAACGAATGGACGGTTGAGAACGTACCGTTCGCTTCTCGCGAACGAAAGAATGCCAGCGTTCGATGGGGATTCTCGTCGGATGGAAAATTCAGCCGTTACCTCGATCCTCCGCAACGAACAAACATCTCGTACTTCGAAAATTCCATCCACTAGATAGCTCTAAGAATCGCGCGCTCCTCAGAGCATCAAGAACGGAATTTCTTGACTATTATTATTTTAAATTGCAGTCACAAACATCGTTTGTACGATTAAACTTCATTAGATCTGAAGTTTGCAAACATTTTATCGTAGCTGTTGATTCGTGGACTAGATATACAATATTGAGAGTGCATAATCTGCGATATGAGAGAAATTCCTGAATGATACGATCTTCTCGAACGAGCAATTTAACAGCGATTCGACTAGAAATTAGCAAAAGTCTTCGCAGGCATCGCGAGAGAAGCCTTAAAAGGAGTAACGAGCCTGGGGTAAAAAAGAAACGCGTGGAATAAAAGTTTCCACGAAACGATCGATTTCCTGTACGGTCGAGCGAACGGTGCTTGAAAATTCCAAAAGGTGAATTACAGGCCATCGGACTCGCAGCTCGTAATAAAGACAAACCGGAGGGGTGGGTCGACGCCGCGTACGCAACGACGTAAAAGCCATCGTATTATCATAAATTATATCATCGTTTGGGAAGGATGGCGCGGTGGCTGGCAGCGAAATCGACTGTAATAATTCCACGGGGATTTGGCTGTAACGCCGGGGCCCCCGTAAGATTCTTAGGGGAACCGCTTATGCGCTTCGGACTCCTCATTGTGGAGCAGGGCCACGCAAATAACGGGCTTTCGTCCGGCGGAGTTTCACTTTTCAGCGACAGGTATACCATTGTGAGGTTAAAAACCTGCGGCCGAGTGACAGTAAAAATCTTTTCAGGCTTCTCCGGGCCCAGGAGTGGCCGTTCGGGAAGGATATATATATCACCCCGGGCGATAAAGTATTGGAATTCGTTTAGGGCTGCCGAGGCATCAAACCCCGCCGTGAATTTACGAAAGTATCGTGCACGGATGCTGGATAATTTCCTCCTTTCAACCTAGAATTTCTCATATTCTCTTGCATTTTATTTATTTTCTATATTTCTCGTACGATTTTGCCTGCTCGAAGTTTCGAAACCACTGGTCTACGAAATTGTTTATTTCATATTCGGTATGTATTTCTTTATTCTGTTACGTTTATTTTCTCGTTACGTGGGCAACGATCTAATAAATTCCGATCGTTGGAGCTTTTGATTAACGTGATTAACGACGCGGAGGACTTACGCGTCCACGCCCCCTTCGATTTCGACAATTCGGGGAATGCAATCATACTTCACGGCCGCGGCGTTTCGCGCGGGTCATCGGTTGACCTTCCTCCGTTTCTCTTTCTTTCGCCCGCCTCTACCCGCGGCAGGGTACCACCCGTTGCGCGAAATAACGAGAATGGCGGACCCGTAAGATTATTGCCAGTTGCGTTGTTCCGGGCGTGGAACTTCTGGAACGACCCTGAGACGCCAAGGACCGAGTGATGGACGAGTCTGCGCGGCCCGAAAGATCGAGGATCGGCTGTCAATCTTTCGGCCCGCGAGCGAAAAGCAGTCGAAGAACAAAGATACGTTCTTTCCACGTTTTCTTTTCTTTCTATTTTTCCATCGACGCTGCCCACGGCTCATTCGCGCCCGATCCGTTCGCGTTCGTTCTCCGTTTCGATTTTCGACTTGGCGTTCGCGCACGTCACGCTTTTGTCCCGAAAATTCGCTCGTCTCGACAAGCACCGTGCCCGAGGAGTCGCTAATTCGTGCGTCACGAGGTGAATGACACTTCTGCAAACGGTCGCGAGAATATTCGAGGAAAGTGTCGTGACTTCCGAGGCGATTGGTGGCTCAAATATTTGACCAAGCTCTCGGTGGAATTTTGATCTCGACAAACCACACGGAAAGATCTTCATTTCTTTCCACTAAAATAAGCAACCAAACTTTAGGAACGTACTCTATTAAGATGGTAACAAAGTACTAGACATTCGTCTAAAGTTGCATGATTTGCCACACAAAATTCTGAAGCGTACTGAAATGAAAAAGGTTGACTAACCGGTGACAGGGCCTCCTGCATGTGCAGGGGTGCGTTGTCGGCCTCGTCGGTGCAAGTCGACATTCTCCCGCGCTGTCTTCCGGTTCTCTTTCCTCGTCGTATCGTGACGTCCTTGTAGGATCCTTGTTGTCTCAATATCGCACCCCTTCTTCCTCGTCCTCCCGACGATCTCGTCCAGGGTCCCTATCTGGTCGGACTAACTCTCGACTACGTCTACGCGAAAGATTCTAGGCAATTGGGGTAGCGTATCACAGGCTGCTGAGCATTGTATGGCACGTCGTTAAGGGAAGAAGAGGAGCAGTGGAGGACCTGCGAAGCAAACGAAAACGATCCATAACGCTCCAATAACCTAACGAATCTATTTTTAATAACGCATACAGTAGGATACAATATAATATGGCTCCCTTCAGGAAATTATAAATAATTGTATTAGTATATTTATATTATGGTCGAAGATAGTGCAAAAATCCGACGAACGACTTCCTACTAAAGTAAACACGGAAGTAATTTTATCATTGGTCGGTTTCGAGTATCGCGACAGTCCGTAGTCCGAGGATTCAACTATCGCTCTACCGTCAAATGTCGCTAGACATTAGCACTGTTTCTGCTAATTGTGTTCGCAAACAAGAGGCAGGCTTGGAACGAGATAGCGTTAGAATGGGTGGTTGACATTTCCTATTTTTACGCGGAAGTTTTCGCGTTGAAGGTCACTCGAAGGTCAACGTATCATACATAATTGCACTTCTTCCTTTAAACCAAATTTATTAACTCTGAACAAGCAATGTATTCCAGAGATATTCCAAAGGAGATGAAACAAGAAAAATATTTACATCCACAAATTCTGTTCGAGGACGTAAATGGGGGAACAACTGGATGTCTATACATCCTACCTGACTCGAGACTGAGTAACTCGAGAACTTGGTGTAACTCGAACCTCGAATACCCCAGTGATCCTCCCCCTCTGACGTACTTCAAGGTTATCGAAATCAGTGAAGTCTTTCGTGCGTGAAAGTGAATGATAAATAATAATTTCTTTTTGCCAGTTTTATACTCTACGAACCAGGGTCGTCGAAGGTCGAACAGTCAAGTAGAAGCTTATGCACAAAAAAATGACTTTGAAATCTGTTTGATACTTTAACCTTATATAAGAACGCAAGGCCCACAAATAGAAGAATGTTGTATTTTTGATGAATCACCGTATTCGTCAATATAGTATTTCTCATCGATGGGGCTACAGACAAAAAATGGAACGCAGACTCTTCGATGCAAAACGAAAGGATTAAAGGCATCCAGCGTTTGCCCAAAGCTATTGCAACCGCAAAAAGTTGACACAGGCTATAAAATTTGTTTGAAATAACCGATAAATACGAATTCCCCCGTAGCAATGGCTATCGTCGCGAAGACCATAAGCAGCGTTAGGTCTCCGGAGAGATCCAAGCGCGACAAGCAAGCCGGAAAGAGGAATCTCGGTGGCTTCGCGCGGTTCGATGACGCAACGGCGCGGATCGTTGGGGACCAGCTGGTCGTTCCATTCATTTCAAGCGGACAAGCACGTCAAACTGGAAACGGTTTCGCGGTCGCGGCTCTGATAGACAGGTGGTAATAAACCGGCGTCGAAGACAGAACGGACAGGCGAGCGAGAGTGAAAAGCCGGCGAAACAAGGAGACACGCGTACGCCTAAACGCCGCAAGGGAGGAAGCCGTTGAACCGGACAGCGAGGCGCGGCGGATCGAGGAGGAAGAAGAAGTCGGCCGAAACAGGAAGCTCGCGGGAGCCGCATTTTTGCGATTCAGGTTGACGTCCCGGAAGAACGAGATCGCCAAACGGAATCAGGAAGGCCATCGTGGGGTAGGGGCGGTTGCCGGTGTCTCGCGGATCGGGAGGACGCCCGGCGGAGCCAGAATAGCAGGTTCGACTCCAGGTTGATTCAGTTATCACGTGGCTGGCCAGGAATCCGTGGCCGAAACCAGTCGGACACCACGAATTCTACGTCTTCGGGTCGTCCAGGTGGATAGTTAGCGAAAACCAGTTGGGTTCCACTCTTCTCCCGACTCGTTCATCTCCTCCTACTACGGCGTGGACTGGAGGTCGAGGGAGGGCGAGACGCGTAAAACTGGAATTCAACCGACGGAGCTACCGGCTGACGGATAGACAGGTGTAATAATAGACGCAACGAGGAAGCCGTGCACGAGACACGGAGGAACGGTCGCGTGCGCCGGACGGTCCCGGCGTGGTTTCCGTCGCGTTTTCCGCAACACGCGTGGGCTCGGGGGAGAAGTCCGGAGGCCTTCTCCGTGGATCGCGAGGAAGAACAAGACGAACCGGACCCGGCCACACGGGGAGAAGAGAGAAGCCGAACAGGGTGGCGGGAAGTAGGTAGGTAGGTGCCTACCTACTACGCGGAAGAAGGAGATTGGGGCGACTGGAGAGAAGGAGTAGGTACACGAGGCCGGTATACAACCGCGGACCGGAGACGAGAAGCCAGAGGAGCAGGTTCGGCCGGTCTAACCTGATTCTCAAAGGGAACCCTGCATCAGATTGGACCCACCTCCGTGGGTCCGTTTGTATTTCAAGTACCTGTACTCCCTCGCCTCGCGTCAGTGGACGATGCCTCTGGAGACGGAGGACTCTCTCGGCCAGTCTGCCGAAGAGGAAGATTCGAATGATCGCCGAATATTCCTCGACGAGCATGTCGGCCGGCAGGTGTCTAGTGGCGGGCCTGATCGCCGTTTTGTGATCGTTTAGAGTGGTTCGGACAGTGACTATCGACGGATCGGTTGTGAGAAACGTCGGGACGACGAGTCGTCCCGTTCGACCCGGAGGATCTTTTGCTACCTGAGAGTTCCGAGCTTTATGGAGGCGGTGTCCTCCGCTCAGTGTTTCGGGAGTGAGAATCAGTGGCGAGTTTCGGTTGTGGGAAAGATCCTCTGGCCGTGGCTACGTGGGCAGAGCGATTAGCGCGACTCTCTGCCGCTAAGAGGAAAGAGAGAGAGGAGGAGGAGGAACGGGGACAGACGGTGTATCGGCTACGCGGACCGTTCGAGAATGTTCTCCGAATGCCTGTCGTTCCTCGACGTTACATAAAACCGGGGAACGCGTTCGGGGCGACGCGCTCCATTAAGGGGGATCATAAACCTGGGCCAATTATACTCGCGGGGCTTCCATTCACTTCGAACGCGACGCATGTATGCTAATCAGCGCCGATTTAGACGCGAACGCGCGACAGTCTGGCGGAATACGGTGTCGCGTTGTTTATTCGACTCGGGAGTATTCGATTTCAGAGATCGAAGACTCCAGGAGGCGAGCAATAGACAGGAACCCTCGATCGCGATCCGTTTGACGCGAGGCTCGCCCGTTGATATCGATGACTTTTAAATATGCGTTACAAACCACGATGTTCCGAACAACTTTTCCCTTTGGAAATATTGCAAGTCGAGTTTAGCTCCCGGGATGCAAACAATAAACTATGGCTACTATTCTAATGTATTCTGTACGTCCACGCTCGCAGGAGTTTACTATACTATTACTATAAACACAGTTGTAAACACCTACGTACTACGGGTGGTCTTAAAAATCAAACTTTATTGTAAGTATGCGTACTGAAAGTACACTGGTTGCCAGCTGCTGCATTATATTTATAACTGAATGTTTCTGTAGCTAAAGTCGAGATGCAATTTTTCACAGGAAAAAGTTTTTAAAAATCATCGAAATCGACAGCGAGTATCGTCGAATAATCGTATTTCGTTGGATTGGAATAAAATGACGAAGATTGAGGACACCGCAAGCGGGAAAATTGCATAGGCTAACTAATCCGCGGGAACCTCGACTGCATGTTCGTTTTCCATAATTGCAATCCATCGGACTCAGATATAATGTGAAGATTAAGGACGTTCCAAGTCGACTCGAAGATTCCAGTAGCCGATTAATACGCGTAATCCTCGATTCCTTTCCATTGGTCTTCGGTAATTATGTTGAATCAAATTCAGATAAAATGGCATTGATCGATGGTTCGTTTCGAATCGTTTCAAGAATATCACGATACGATGCGTGCGTTGCAAAGATGGTCCAATCATCGTGTTATTCTTAATTCGAAAGAAATGGTATTCGAGGCCACGTTTCGAGTCGACTCGAGAATCCCAAGAGATGGTTAATCCATACGAGTATGAATTGCATTCTATTCGTCGCCAAGATGTTTCTATAGTCACAATTCAAAGAAAAATGGTAAAAATTGTGTCCAAAGATTGTTTCGACGAAATGGTAAACATCAAGGACGTCTCAAATCATCTCGAGAATTCTAAGAAACTAACTAATGGGCCTGAATCTCCGTTTTGTTCTTTGATAATTATGTTCCATCAGAATCGGGTAACATAGTAAAGATTGTCTCTATAATTGGATTCATCTGGATCTATACAGATTCGAGAATCCAAATTTAGACAAAACGACACAGATTGAATCACAGTTTGATTCGACTGCAGAAAATTTCTGTTTAACCCTAGGAGGGTTTGTTTGGATTCAGACAGAATGGTAAATATTGACACATTCCAAGCCGACTTAAGAATTCCAGGGAACCAATTCCTCTAAGTCACCATTGCATTCTGTTTGTTTTTAATAACCTTTGTATTCATACAATATGGCGAAGATCGAATCTATGGATTATTTCAACGGAGAGACTCATCAACAACATCTTCCGTTGTATCATATCGATCAGATTCAAATGAAATGGTTCTAGCTACTGATATTCTTCTATACTCGAAGAAAAGTAAGTTTCAAATCAACTAGAGAATCGCAAAATGATAAAGATTGCAACTGATTCTTCGACGATCCCTTCGTACTCAAACAAAATGGTAAACATCGAGTCTATGGCTCGAGTCGACTCATCTTCCATCGCGTATGCGACCATATTCTTCGGTTTCGCGGTGAATTCCAAAAATAATAAAGCTCGAGAATGTACGCGTAGATGGTCGAAGCGTCGTGTTTACCGGGCAGGTGACCCGGCGCGTCACCTGTGCGTCACCGCGCAGGTAGCCTCCGCGCGGCGATGCAACGCGAAAACGAAAATCGACTGGTAAGAGATACTCACTTCTTGGGGTTTCGCGTTACAGAAAACGGAGTAGACGGGATATCGCTGGCGTAGAAGAAATCTGCGGCGCATCCGCGCCTTAGTCCTCCGGACTTCGGTGGTCGCTGCGCCGGCAAAGTGGATGGTCGCGCGCGCGCGCGCGCTCTGTCCGTTGTCTGTGTGTGCGCGCGGCAAGAGTGGAAGAAGGTGGTTAGGCGGTAGGTCGGGGGTGTTGGTGGGGTGGTGGTGTGCGAGGGGGCTGAAGAGGAGGGAGGGGGGGCAACTACAAACTACTAAGCGTCCCTCCTGTGTTCCGGATCACATCTCAACGGATGATAGTGTCACCACCTTCGACCGCGGACCGAGGCGTCCAGGAGCGCGTATTCTGCGGTTTCGGTGTCTGGGATATGGAGGCCTCCTCCGGTCGAGCCAGATATCACCCTGTTCCCCGTGACGCGCGTACACGGGGCTGTCCGGATCGACGACACCGTGGCAACACACGAATTTCACTCCGCGCACCTCATTATCCTCGTTTCCGGTCCGTCAGCTACGGGTCCGCTCGCCCGTGACCTGTCGTTCTGTGTCGCGCGTGCACACACCCCTCTTCGACGCGGCGGTGTCACGAGGAGCTGGCTCTCCCCCGTGAACGGTTTTCCTCCAAAACCGGATCGTCTTGTCCGCGATATTCACACTGGTATACACCGGCTTTCAGGCACAACACGCGCACGGTCGCGCGCACCGCGGCGAGAACGACGACCGCAACGACAACGACGACGACAAGGACAACGACGACGGGAACGACGGGCACGACGACATCGTCGCCGATGAATCGAACGCGAGGAGAGCGGTGCTCCGGCGAACGCGACGACGTTGCGACACCGCGATATACACCCGACGATAATGGCCCCCGTAACGCGTAACGCGTAGACGAGGGTGGAACGATGCACTACCCCGAACTGTGCGGCCCAACAGGTAGAATTAAACCGCCCAAAGTTTGGGCAGCCGCTGCAAGCAACAAACGAAGCAGCCTCACGGTGCTCTCTCGGATCGTTCTCTCTTCTCTCGGGATACGGCAACATGGCCGCCGTCGCCGCCGCCTCCCAGCATCCCGCTCTCGGCTCCGTGTCTCGAACCCCCCTCTCTTCTCTCCTCCAACACACACGCTATACTCTGCTCTCTCTCCGTTCCGCGTACCGCGTTCCTTCCCTCTTCGTCTGCCTCCCGCGCTCCCGAATCTCCTCTCTCCGTCTCGCTTCACCTATCTTTCTTCCTTCGCTTACCTGGCCACCCTATGACACCTCCCCATTTAGGCTCTTTCTCCGTTGATCCACCTTCCTCCTCCGATGCCTTCGTTCTCCGTCTATCGCCTCCGTTTTCCGTTCCGCTCCGTCTCGCGGTCTACCTGTAGCGCTGTCTCGCCGTACTCCCACTCCGCTCGGGAATCCAGCGGTACACCTTGGCGCGGAGAGGTGGCGAGAGGGACTCCGTTCTTTCTTCCTCGTTCAGGTTTATCTTTGTCGCGCACAGGTGAGACGAGGAGTCCCGAAAGAAGGACGCGACCCGGCGAAAGGGAAGAGAGAGGAGGGAGACAGGCTAGACGGCGCGCAGGTAGCCAACGCCGAACAAGGACCAGGCGAACCTACGTGTCCGTTCGCCGGACGAGGATCGAGCTAGTCTCTTACGACGACCTGCACGGATACAAACAGAGCATCGAGTCATCGACGAGGCGGCCAGGCAGCCGGGGCTCTCGGCCACCCGGCATTATCGTGTCTCCGGCAGCGTCTCTCTCTGCCTTGGTCATCTTCGTTGCTCCCCTCGCTACCTTGAGAGGGATACCTGGCCCGCGGGAGGAACGAAGACGCCAGGGAACACGCACACGAGTCCATTATCGGCCTCTCGGCGTCCTTCTCCGTCGCGATCGATCTGCCCGAGCTTTCTCCTTTTCCGTCTCTCGCTACCTTGAGAAGGATACCCCGGGCCGCTGAATGCCGCGGAGAAGGAGGACGCAGAACCGTGTACGTGGATTATCGTAATTCTCCCTTCCCTCCAACCCCAGAGCTCTCGTTTTATCCCCCCGGAACGTTCCCACCTTGAGAAGGATATCCAGATATCGCGGCGATGTCCCGACGAATACCGAAAGGCGAACGGAAACGGAGCCACGTGTGACGGCGTGGGTACCACCAGGTTTATCGATCCTCCCGAATATCGCTCGGACTTTCACTTCGACTTCTCTTTGTTCGTCCACCGGGTCCCCCCTCCCCCGCCCCTTACTTCTCTCGGATAGTTCTTATCGAGCTTTTTATCGGGGACGGTACAGCAGAGGAGGGGAAGAGGAAGATTCTATGAGGCTCTTCGGTCACGGAAAAAAGAAACGACACCCCCGTGGAAGAGAGGCAGGAGCCAGGGGACGCCGAGGATGACCGAAAAGGAAGACGAAGAAGCTCCTGCCGTGCACCGATATATAGGTACACACGTGCGTGCTATTGATTCCCCGTTGCATCGAGGCGCAAGAGAGTATATAGACGCAAACGGCCGAGGAAGAACGAAGCTGCCGTTGCTGCTTCTGATGCTGCTGCTGCTGCTGCCGTAGCGGCTACGGAGACGGACTCTGGATCGAACGTGGGGGAGAGGGGGGTGGCGGCGGGAGGGACGACGACGGCGGGAGGGAGAGTGCGTGAGCCCTGATAGAAGGAACGAGAGGAGAAAATGAGCGACCGTGGACGAACTCCTCCGTCTCGCTCTTTTCCATCGTGGATCCCGCTGTCTCGGTCCCGCCAGGCTACCTCCCTGTTTGGTTCTCTTAGCCGCTCGCGAAGGGAGAGATTAAAAAGAGAAAAAGGGAGGAGCTGGAATTAAAAGAGGAAAAAACGACGAGGAGGAAGCGAGAGCCGAGAGGGAAGGCGAGGAAGCAGCGGGGCTGGACGAAGCGAGACGGAGACTCGTGAAAAATGGGCACCCAGCGAGAGAAGACAGCCTCGGGCTACGTCGCGCGATGCGACCCTGTACAGGGAGGGATCCGTTCCCTCGGAGATGTATAAACTTCGTGGCGTACGCGAAGCGACCGACCACGGAGGAAATTATTCTCGCGACGGTCGAATCGCCGGGCTCGCATGGACGCTGTTTAGCAGGGAGTAATTAGGGGATCGACGTCGTGACATGCGACGAGACTCGGATAATTTGAATACGCACGCCTTCCCGTGAGAATCGTCGTCCGCTGGTCGTTACGCGTGCAACGGTGCCGCGTGGGTGGCTGCACGCAACTGCGTGGGCGGACCGCGGAGAAGGAGGTGGAGATACGTCGACGTTTTCGCGGCCTAGTGGGGGGCTACAGCCGCGTTTACGAACGATTCTTTTTACGTCGACCTTGACTCTTTTATGCCGATAGAACGCTGCCGCGATCCGCAACCTGGCGACTTACCTCCCAGGGGTGAATCAACCCCGAAAAAATCTAATATTAAAAATATATTTCAAACAAAGTTAGTTTAATATAAATTCGTGAAGATGCAGACCCAATTGGAACCAAAAGTTCAAATCGAAACCGAAAGTCTCGGAAGGATTCTCCGATCCGAGCAAATCAGTATTTTCAATATTGATTTAACTAATACTTAAGACGGTTATCCTAAAAAAACATTGCCTAGGAAGAGGTCCATGAGACTCCCAAGAGGTGTCCGTGGAAAGAAAGATTGGATGACCCAACGATGGTCGACATGTTTACTTCCGTCCGCCTTGTTTCGTGGCGAATTTCTAATCCACGATCAAAATTGCGTTTCTACGATTCATCACGTCGAACGGTAAAGTTCGCGGAAACACGAGAAGAGGCATTGCCAGCATCACCGGCCGCGGAGAGAACGAATTAGTCGAACCGACGTCTACAAAATCGTTTGTCCGAGGCGAGTCGCGATTCCTCGGTGTTTATTTTATTTAGACAGCGAACGATGCCGCCAGGAGATACATCACTGGGTGGTTTCAGTAGAAACGTCTACAGGCGACTCTGTCGTAGGTCGTGTCGCGCGTAATTGCGCGCATCCTTCTGAACGGTCGGCGACAAGTTATTATCGGTGAAATACGCGTCCTTCTCGGCCGGACGGCCATTTCTCATCGGTCACAAAGTGCGAAAATCTCTCTCGGGGTTCGTTATTCGCTTTATCGTCAACTTGCACAGTGTTTCTTCGTATCGAGAAAAAAATCGCTGGAGAAATACGGTAATTCTTAACAGAAATTCTTTAATCGCGAAGAAAATAAAACCTATTCGTTCTGTTGCTGAAGTAAAGGTGGTAATTTCGAAGAAAAAAGGAAAACTACAAGTTCGTACAAAATGAATTGCTTTGCGCCAACGACGAGAAAAAAATTGTTACCCTGTTTTTACGTAATTTCATCTACCTATTACGGAAAATAAACGAAAAAAGGTACGTCGGTTAACTAGATCGAAAGAAAAATCCTCGGTTTCGTAATGATTTGCTACAAAAACGTCGAACCGACGGCAGTTTAATCCAATAAAACCGTGCTCGGCGTGTTAAATTATCAGTGCATTTTGTAATTATATTCCTGCAACTTTTTCGTGCCGCTGGTGCTCCTTCGTTTCGATTAAAAATCCTATTATGTCGTCATTACGGCTCTGGCGGCAAAAAATGAGAGCGTGTAACGCGTTGGGTAATTATGCGCGCGAGAGAGAGTTCAACGCGTGGCGTTCCAATTTGAAGTCTCCGTGGAGATTCGGCTTCTGTCCAGGCGTCGAAGTCTCCGTGGAGATACGGTTTCTGTCCAGGCGTCGACGTCTCCGCGGAGACTCGTCGCTTGCGCAGCAAACGCAGATTACGTTCGACTTCTGTAAAAACTTATACGACAGGACGATAAAAGATTGTTCGTCGCTCTTCTAACCTCACGCTTTATTAGCCACATTAACGCGGGGATTAACAAGGTGACATTTGTAAATAACGTCGTGTTGTCCATTTAGAATGCACGAAGATACTACACGAATTTTTCTACCCGATGGAAAACTGGTTTGCACACTCGGGGTACCGTAAAGATACGGAGGTTAATATTTCTACGTAACTCTGCTTAACATTAAGACTTCTTCCAAATTTACGACGACGTATAATTTTATTTTAGACCGTTTTCGCGCTTTGATTTATTAGCAGGATGAGAGCATCTCGCTGCCTAGGCTTTGGTTTAAAACGGTAATTAATAAACACGGGTAATAGGATTAAATCGATCCTTGGGGATATAGATAATGGGTTCGTGACTTAAGAGATACGCGGGGTTATAGAGGGGTTAAACACGCTCGCGTTCACGGGTATAATGCCCGACCGACCGGTTCGCGCGTTTCATTCAGAGAGACGTCAATGTTGCATCTATTCACGCGTACAGGCACAATACATCATAGGCTACCTGTTCGATGAAAGACCGGTCACCGGTCGGTCTTGCCCGCGTTTTGAAAGTAAACAGAACCCACTTACGATCGAGGGAGACCGTTCGCCGACGGGACAGGGACGGAGGAACGCGCGTCGAGTAAAACAATCCGTCGTTCGATGAAGGGAAGTGCTAAAAAGGATTTTACAACGAGCCTCCGCGACGAAAGAAAGAGCCATTGTTAACGCCCGGGACTTGCCAAGTGGGATTAGCGATTCTTTTCTCGGAACGCGGGGCTTCTCTTTTCCACTCGGCTCGAATTTACGATGCCGCGGACCGCGCGATTTGCATAAATCGTCGCTCAAACCATCGCTAGAGAATTTTCTCGCTTTTACGCGTTGTTTGTGCACCGTAAACACCGTCTTAGGGATTTCGGGACCGCAGGCCTCAGCGAATCAACCTTTGGTCCACGTACTTCGATCAAAATATACTAAATCGTAACTTGAATTAATTTAAAATGTGTGGTATACAATATTTTATGTTCATATATGTATAATACTAATTGTGCAACTTGATAATTATTAAATCCACAAACAAATTTCATGTAGAACAATAAATCGTTTGAAAAACTTAAGCTGTTTTATTTAATACAAACTTCTTGTTTATTATATCTATGCCATTTTTTGTACAAATATTTATGTACGTATGTTTTACGACTGTATCGTTATGCTAATTCCCATGGGAGTGATTGCATTCTCTTCGATTTCACTGTTGATTACTCACAATATGACGGTGCTTTAACTTGGCGTTGGTAAGAATGAAAAATCGCCTTTACAATATTGTAACGAATGGTGTATAATTACGCTCGAATGTAACGAATGGCTCGTAATTATGTTCGAATGTAACGAATGGCATATAATTATATTCAAACCGTGGCACTCTTCGTGCGAATAAATGGAGATGGTCGGTTGTTGGTTGTCCGGAGACGTCGATTGGTAAAAACATGTGATTATTTATCCAGCGTCGTTCCTTATAAATTTAATTCGAGTACGTCGCGTCGTTCCACGACGGAAAAGTTTCTACCAGCCAAAATAATATCACGGACGTCGCTATCTATTTTCTTTTACTTCTATCTTGTACGCGAGCGTTTTGCAGTCGGATATAAATAAGAGAATTACTGATTATCTCGTGAATCCGTTGGCGGGAAGTATTAAAAAAGGTTTCGAACCGCAAAGGGTTAAAAGTCGCGGCGAAGGAAAAGTCCCGGTGAACGTCTCGGAACTGAGGTAAAAGGGAACCCAGGCGCAATTTATCTCGCGGCTGCCGATGCAACTTTCACCCAGGTTCGATGCGTGGCCGACCGCGTGGATCGCGAAAAAATATTATCACCGTTTACCATTAATTATCGATGGGCGGAAAAAAAAAACCGAATCGATCCGTGTCCGCGGTAATTACCGGTCACCGATCGTCCAGTCGCGCGCGTTTCCAATCGTCGACCGCGGCGTATCGCGCGCGATTGTCGACAGGAAGCGCGAACGTCGTCGCGATAACGGTATCGAAAGTGTTACGCATACGACCGCGGGCACGGCTCGTGAGGTTATCGGTGGTTAAACGTTAGGCTACGACGAGTAGCGACCTCCAATTTACATCGCGCTAATCGTCGTTGGAAAATTTATTTTGAACGCCGGACGTCCAAAGACGGCTCTTATCGCCGGACGTCGCGCAACCCGTGTCGCGATTACTCCAGAGTCGTCCATTTTGGTCGATGGACGGATGGGCAACGTGTTCATCGACGAGGAATGATGGACAAAATTATTACGCGAATTTATCGGTTAATTCGTAAGCCACAGGCAGAGATAATCGATCGTTCGGTTTATGCGTTTTAATAAATTATGCGGAGAGAAAATTCGCGACGTGAGACAGGAATTTATTGTCTCGGAAAATGCTGGCTGTCCATTATTGTTTGCTGAATTCGTTGCTTTTTGCTCGCGCTAGCTCGAAAGGGTCGCCAACGCTCCGCGCGCAATTCTTCGCGGTGCCGCAACAGCGTGGCCATTATTCGAGCGTACGACAGTCGATAGCCAGGAGGTAATGAAACGCTTATTCCTCGCGCGATATTGTTAAACGATGATTGTTATCGGCGACTTTCCCATTCCTGAGAATCGGTCAGTGCGGAAAGCGAACGGCCTCCCGTCGAGCTGCAGCCGCCGCGTACGCGTTGTTTTCACTTCTGGACTTTCGCGAACGGACAGAGAGAAACAAAATCACGCCGATCGCATTACATACGAGTGTAAATTTCTTCCTATGCGTTTCTATGCCTCGAAGCTGGCGGAAAAGTTCCGAGAAACGTCCTGAAATCGAGAGGTTCTCCGACTTTGAACACCTAAAACTAGGTGATATTGGGGATTTATTTCTAGAGAACCTATCGAGTATATAATTTTAATTGTTATATAAATATAGAGTGTATCGTAATGTGTGGGATCCATTTCAGCTGTGGATTCGAGACTCGAGTTATAGTATCGAACACTAAGACTTCCGATTTAACTGTTCAATTTACTACTCTTCGATTACAACTCTCTCCCAATCAATATACGTTCTACGAACACCAACACCACCTTCGAACGTGCAGCTTGTTGATTTATTCTTTCCCATTTCCCGCGTCACTATATTTTCGTTTTCCTCTTGCACATACCAGAATCATTTTATTCGTGTTACGATCAAAGTAGATCGTGAGCTAAGATTAAGTTGGGGTAGGTTGTAAAGCAGCCTCATTCGCTCGGCATACTTCCTCCATAGGTCTGCTTTTGTTTTTATTCGGTGAATAATGCGAAACAAAAAAACATATTGCATAATCTTCGCACAAAACGAACAGTCGAGCTTATTCGAGGCGTAAAAAGGTGGACTACTAACCGACCGTGTCTAAATCGAAATCATTCGATCGAGTCGCGATTAATGGAGACAATTAGTCGCACGATCCAAAGTATGGCGATCGGCGAAATCAGGTTGTCGGGGCAGAAAAAGAACTTTCTTACGATCCTTCCGATAAGTCGAAGCTTTCCTCCAGCAGACGATTTGAAAATCTCGTAAATTCCCTCTTTTTACAGACGTAGCGTGAGATTTTTAACAAATATGGTTCTCATTGGATAATTCAGCCGCACAAAACGAGCACGAAATGTCGAAACGAGGCACGCGTAATTATGCGTCGACTTCGCGTTATCGACGTAAAATGGCGCTCGGTTAAATATGCAAGCCCGTGTTGGTAGATACGCGAAGCAAACGACAACGTTATCGCGCGGCGCACGTTACAACGTAACATTTCTGTAAAGTGAAATTTTAATTGTTGGAACAGTATATTTTGCCGCGTGAATGAATAATGCATAGGTAACACGTTATACGAGTTGCTCTACGAATTTCGCAACGATAGAGCGAAAATATCGATAACAATTAATGATCCACGATTCACTAGTGCGAAAACACGTGTGATGCTTCGGTTCAAGAAACTGTAGCGTACGAAATAATCAACGTCTACCGCCTAATTATACCTTTCTGTCGCGAATGTATTCACAGATAACGTAATTATTCCTCGATGCATCGATAATAGTTTTTTTTTTCAATACCTGACTCGCTCGAAACACGCTGGAACGTATTATCGTTTTCAAAACACATTCCGTATTATTTAACGCCACTTTACCGCGACAGCTCCGGTTTAAAGAGGCTCGAAGAAAATAAATTTAGCAAAACGTGTAAAATATAAACATGCCACGAGCGTAACTGCACGATCCGTATCTTTGCTCATAGTAAACACGATTCACTTCGTAAATAAGCGAAACAACCGCTTATTAATTTTTTACATGATAACTTACGCTTGCAATATTTAAAGGGAAGTACCATAACACTGTCCAAAAGAAGTTTCGAAATTCGGACGACAGACTTTTTTCTGATCAATGGAAGGCGCCGAAGAGTCGATAGCCATTCGGATGGCGACTGAAAATTCCGAGAATAACAACTGACATAGCCACGTGCAAGACGGACAAGTGGTTAACCGGCGTCGTGGAAGTCGGCCGATTCGAGGCGGTGCTTCGATAAATCGATCGTCGACAAATTAAGCTGCTCTTGCGTAACGGTACGCGAAAATCGCGCGGATGCCCGAGGGCCGTTCTTGCGCCGGTATCCGTTGCCCCTGCGGAGCAAGCGAAATCGCGACAGATACGTGCCGTTAACTTTTCGCAAGAACGGAAAACAGTTACCCCGCTCAGACATGCGCGCGGCCGAGGGATAAGAAGAGCGGTTTCATTGACTCGAGCCCGAGGAACTTAATGGCCGCCGCGAGATCGACGGTACGCTCGGAGCCCAGTAAAATTCCGAACAAAAAACGAACGTGAAAGACGAACCCGCTCGATACAAAACAGTGTTCGAATTATGGAATAAAATACGACCGGCGGATAGATCGCGACCCACGCTCGCTATAAACTTCAGAAACATTCTTCTTTATTCGCTACTTTGCGCGAGACATTTTAGAAATCTTAAAATTGCAACTTGAAAGGCCCAATGCGCAATCAACGAACGGAGTATTAACTACGAAGAGCACGGATCGAGTAACCTTCGGATAACCGAAATGTCGGGGCCAGACTTCGGATAACCGAAGCCGACGACGAGATTTGCATTCGCCTTCGTTAGAACATCGAGCAGGTCGGCAGGGCCCCGAAACGGAACCCAGATATGCCCAATCAACGGCCGTGCAGAAGGAGGGAACGCACACACTCCGGCGAAACTGCGCGAAAGACGTTCACGTTGCACATACTCGAACACCGTGAACTTTGTGTGTCGTCGACGGGACACGGACACACGCACAACCGTCGTGGATTGGTGAACAGCCATCGGGGACCCGCCATCGAGGATAGGCCTGAAACGAAGCGGCTTTTTATCGGCTTGCGCGGCTCGCCTCGCTTGATATCGCCGGTGATTTGAATGCCGGGGTAGACGAGATGCTCGCGCGCGAGAATCGAGAAACGGAAATCGTACCGATAGAAACGTTATGAAAATGCTGCCTCGGTATGCCGGATCGAGAATCGGGGAACGGCGGAATTCGAGACGAACCGGTGTTCGGTGAAATTGCAAGAATGTGGAGTAATGGAATCGCGGAAGGTTCGCTGCGTTGGAGAAAATCGCCGAAGAATTGGTACTGTTAGGAATAATCGAACGGCTTCCATAACGCCTGTAACGCACGCTATCGTCGCTTAAAGCAGATACGTTCTAACATTTATGTTTTTGTAATTAATATGTGCTTCTTGGGAATAAAATCGACGTAGGGGTTATCGAGTAAAATTGTAAATATCGAAATACTGGGAACTATTACTTTAGGAAATCTATGATAGAGATTATTCAAACTGGTAGGATATTAAATAATACAGAATCAAGATTACTCCCCGTTGATTTTCAGTGAAACGAAAATATTTCACGAAAGTTATGACAATGATTTCGTACGAACAGACGATAAGGGACTATGTGTATGAAATACAATATATGTATAGGTAAAAGTATCGAAGTACAAACCACCATACTCTATTCCAGGCTTCTCAGAAACCATTCCAGGAGACTTACTAAACAGTTCCACGGAATGTTGAGAAATAAAACGCGTAGCAGAAATGGCAGCACGTTCGCAAGACTTTGTAACAATTTTATGGGACTACGTGATATCATCCTCTCGAACCTAAATCAGAATGTCTAGAATTGTTTCGATCATTATTTTGTTTGCTTTCGAGTTGTACAGAGGTAAAATGGAGTCTCTGCCGTGCTGAGAGCCATTAGTGTTTATAGCAATTTTATTTCAACGATGATGGCTCCCCTTGAGATAATATAGTGTTAAATGAAGACAGGGACCTTGGATGCAACTTGGACGTTATATTTAGCGTACCTTGGAGAACATGAGAAAAATAATAAAAATACTATGTTATTGTAAATTATAACCCTGTCGTAAAATTCTACCTAGAATTTGGCGAATAAAATCGTTAGACAGAAATAGTGAATGGCTTTTTACGACTACAACGAACATTATTGATAAAATTCGATGAATGAAAACTCCTGAACTTTAGTTATTGCTTTCGATTAACGGTATTCTGTTTACTTCCTCGATCTGTATAGCGATTATTCACAAACGATCAGTAATCGGTGGTCCGCGCCGATCGTTATTAGATCGTCATTAAACAACGTCAAGGATAATAACACGGCACAGCGGCTGGAAAACGCTCGGCGATGGTGTAAACGCCGAGCGGGTTAACGATTATCAGTTTACGCGCGAATGGCCTCTTAAACGGCTGTTACAAACAGTAAACCTGAATAAATCTATCGGTTTTGACGTAGATCTCTAGAAAGCATGGCTGGAACTATTTGTCGAATGCTCTGTATTCGAATATTCGAATATTTCGATGATTCAAATAACTATCAGATATTCACAGTTGATTCGTAGTATTCGAAATTTCAAATATTTAATGGTTAATTCATAATATTTAATTATACAGATATTCGAAGTTAATTCGTAATAGATACTTAAATATTCAAAGTTGATTAGTAGTAATTTCGGGTGACTAAAAAGTATTCGAACGATTCGAACCCTAGTCGAGAGTCGATGACGTCGCCTGTTTTTAGCCACGCAGGAAACAGGCTAGCTGTTGCACTCAATTGCGTTCCGCGGGCCGTTTTGCATGCAAATCGCTCGACTCGGAATTTATGCGAACCCGGGCAATAAGGAACATGGGACACGCGTTCGTAGGCCACGAATGCTTGTTCGTTCCTTTGTTGGACTCCGTAACGTTTACCCATTTGCTCGGTTAGTGTGTTTATATACTTAATTAACCTAGTTACAACGATCGAAAAAGAAAAAAAATAAAACTATGTTTAGTATTTCGATCCCGTTCATATTCTACCACGAAAATTGAGTCGTCTAACTTGATTAACTGTAAAATAAAAATTTCAAACAACTAGAGAATAAATAATTACTTAACCGACACGAGTTACATGAAAATAAAAATTAAAATACTGCTACTAATCTTTGTTTTCAGTAACTGATAGGTTATTTATTGCATGAATAAAATTTTCATCGCCTTTGGTTTGGCTTCCCGTCACAGTAAACATACCTAGTTAGGAATCAAATTGTTGCGCAACCGACGTATAATTAATATCCGTCGACAAAATTGCGACGAGTTGAAAATTTCAGCGATCTTGCCAGAGGGGGAAGAGGCGTAATCAACGCTAATTGCGCAACCGTCTAATGATAAATTATCTCTTCTTCTGGCGGTCCACGCGACGTACGAACGACAGCGGGGCCTGCACATCCTCGTTGCATCGAATGGAAAAATTGCACTGAAGAGACGGCAGTTGCAAAATAACCGCACAATGGCGCATCATTAATATTCGTTAGATACCGAACGACACTGTCGCGTCGAAAATTTAATGATTTTTTATTCAATCTTAGTTTTAAGTGTTTAATGTTCAAATAGAAATTATTGACAGGCAACGAATATGACAAAAATAAAAATTGCATCTCGAAAAATCGTTTCTTTATGTTTCAACCGAAAATTCTGAGGACCCCCATCGGGGTGAAAACCTCAACCCAAATTTATCGCACGATTCATTTGCACCTTTGCTCTCACACTAACTCAACTCTAACCTAGATCTAACCCGTTTGAAAAGTGTCACCTCCAGAAACGATCGACGCCGGCCAAGTCACACCCCTAAACTCGCCACTGCTCGTCCCCCTAAGTATTTAAATTCTTCCTCGAAATCTACCAAGGAAAATAGGAACGGCGTCGATTCCGACACCCAGCCAGTGATTCACCGTGGATTTTCCAAGCGTCTTCCTCCTCGGGGTTGGACGCTATCGTCCCGTCAGATAATCTTTTTCTCCCTTAGTCACTCGGATGACCTCAGGTACGGGTCCTCTAGGTATACGGGACTTTTCTACCTGCCTGTCTCGTTCCTCGCTTCGTCTACCTGGGGCTAGGGTATATTTATCTCGACGCCTTCACGTGCGCTCGCACACAGTTGAAGGCGACGTCGCGCGAGCGGTTCGAGCTCGGATGCGTTTCGGGCGAGGATGCTCCATAGAAAACGTCGGGAAGAGATGCACCTGTCAGCCCGAGGAACACCCCCGTCAGGGCTTTACCTGGCGAAGCGTAAAAAGCCAAAAAACCTTTACCACCTCGCAGGGGAAAGGGGAGGGAGGGTTTCCATCGTACGATCCGGCACCGTAACTTTTTCGTGGTGTCAGGGGCCGTGCGCGCGCGAGCACATTCCAGCCGTGAGAACGGCTTCTTTCGCGTATTTTCGTGATCAGAAGCTGTCGATACCGAATTTCTATCGCTTCCTGAATCGTCCATCGACCTCGAAAATAAAGAAATTACCTAAGAGGATATTAAAAAATCAATAGACGACTGAACTCGCTAAACTCCAAATTTGTCCTTTATTTAGCTTCAAATATTTCCGTATGACGACTAAATTTAAAGATCGAAGAAAGAATCTATCGAACAGCACCAAATATATTACATACTATTAGAAATAAATATTCCTCGAGGTTTTTTTCGTTCGAGTCCAATTACTATATCTTTGACGGTTTAAAAGTTACGCAAATTGTCGCTGAAGTCTTCGATCCGACATTCCGGAGGAAAGCCGACCGTTCGCCAACTTTCCCGCGTCTCGTTTTAATATTTTTATTCTCTGTCGCTCTCGCTTTAATGGCGGATTCGCAACGGTGAAATTGTAATCGACGTGTCGGTTAACGCGCCGATTATTATCAATCGTTTAATCGGCCGCGAGTTTTTCATTAAACCCGTTGCATCACGGTGAAACTCTCGACGACGGTAAACATTTAGCGATTAATATCGATCGAGGAGCAATGGTCGACGGATTTAACGTTCGGCCTCGATCCCTCGGTCCAATCAAAGGGCACCATCGGAAGCAGTAAATTCAACGTGGAAAGGGTAGAGACGTTCGATGATATGTTAATTAGAAGGCCGTGGTACGCGTGGCAGTAAAGTTTTCAGGTAAATGAAGCTGTCGACGCGCGTTTCGGCTAATTGCAGTCCCAATGATGCAATTTTCGTCTTTGCAGTCGTCGCCGGGAAACGTATTTTAGGGAAGAGATTTCGCAAAGAGCACGTTTGGGCGTTTTCGTACGATATTTTCAAACCGAATTTACGAGACGTCGATTATTGTTCTGACGTTTACTCGCGGGATTTATCCTATTGCAAAAAATTAGACTTCCTTTACGATGCACGCCCCGTGTCGGGAAGCACGATCCAGAAAAACGTCGGGAATTCGTAGAAATTAATTGTTGCAATTAAATTGTAAATAAATTGTTCAAGACATAAATGTTCTTACTATAACATCGTAAAAGGAGTTTAATTTATATTAATTATGTTGGAACTGTACGTGTCGATTTCTCTTTGTGCGTCTCAGTTTTTCCCATTTTTTAAAAACACACCTACAGTCTGCTTACAAACCTAACCCCAGAAAGGTTCCCCCTCCCCGTGTTGGACGTCCAGTAGCGGCGCAACCAGGGATCGCGTAAGTCCAGGAGGACCGTTTAACCGACATGATCGAGAGTGAAACGCGGGGCAGAGATCGCGCAAGGGGAGGAAAATTGCGACGACGACGACAGATGCAAAAAGAAAACGACGGAAAAACGCGACGATAGTGGAGGTAGGAAAAGGAGAAACTGGAATGGAGCTGCGCTCATAGGCGTTTCCTATTCCCTATCGGCAAATTGCAATCCCCCTCTCTCTCTCTCTCCCCCTTCACTCCACCCTCGTGGTGGCTCTGGCGGCCATCCGACAGCTTTGTGGACGCCTTTTGCGTTATTAATTACGATCAGGCATGCGAGACGATTCCTATACGCCGGTTTTCTGCGAAACGACCTACCGATCATAATTATTCCGCCAATAATAATCGACCGAGCGTTTCGTGCACTAGCGATCCACGCCCGGTATGTACGGGCGTCGATGCAGGATTTATGGATCGACGATCGAGCCGGGTGTAAACAAGACCGCGACTCCGATCGTGACGGGGAATAGGAAAAAGTCGACGCGACACGACGCGATCCCCGGGAGACGCAGGCATACCCCGGGACCGTATCTCGACGTTTGGAAAATCGTTCGACACCCGAACGAGTCCTGGTGAAGAATCGCTAGAACTTCGAGCAAGTTCGAGCGAATCTGGCAATTGGAACGATTTGATTCTCTGGATCGATGCATAGACCAATGTTATTTTAGATTTTGCGTGCAATATTTGTAATATTTTATAGATGATGTCACATTTCAATCGATCCGATCGATTTGCTCAAAATTATCGATGGTGTTACGAACCGCTGTAATCCTACGCGTTAACCAAAGTGCAATCGTACTTTATTGAATAGATAGGAACGTTTCCTAGGAAAGATTTCTCAGTCGCGAGCGATAATCAGGTTCGAGATTTATTAAACGGCGTCAGTAAGGATCACCGCGATGAAGTCGTAACGATTGTTGCTACGGGCGAGGCGGAAGTGGGGCCAGCGAAATATGAACGCCATTAGTCCGTTTGTTGGAATCGTTGGTTTACGGTCGCGTGTTGCCAGCGCGTTTCCGACCGTTATTGTAATGGAATAATTGTTACTGCGATTGGTGAACGGACGCATAAACCAGTCGAAAGGGGACTGTAACTTCTCCGCGTAATTTACAAAAAAGGGTAACGAGATATTACTTCGCTCGCGCGACTACCGGAGGCACGGATTGCGATTCTCTGGCGCAATCTTCTGTTTTAATAATAAGCTCGATAAATTCGTTCGATATCTGATCTTGCGCAGGATTTTTACAACGGAGAATCAGTCAAGGATATGCTTTCAATTTCCAATAGCAAACAATGGACGAAAGAAGCAAAGTTTGAAATATAAAATAAAATAATCACTATCGAGTCATATTTATCATCCACTAGCGCTCGAACAGAACCAAAAACAGCGTGCGTCCGAAAAGTAGCTTGTAATTAGTCCTACGAGGGTAGATCTCAATAAGACGTTCAATTCCCACGAGCCCGATCGGCGATAATTTGCCCGATAAACGTTACAACTTAGCTCCCCACCGGGGAACAAAATCGCTAATTACCATTTCACAGGCGGTGACGTCAAGCCGGGCGAACAGCAACAAATTATCATCAGCGTCGTTGATTTATGCCCCGTAGGATCTCGCGATGGAACTCGCGTTACTCCGCGTTATTTACGGAATCCACGGTCGTTCCTCAACGGATGCCCCGCGAACAACCGGTCCCACGATCGCGAAAAACTCTTGCTAATTTCGATTCCGGTTTTCCAGAGGGGGTAGGGGGTAGGGGGGAAGTCGCGTGGACCACTGAATCACGGGGCAGCTCGAGGCTAGACCGGACCCGATCTGAATATCAATGTACCAGAGCGGACGCGACGCTTTGGGAATCGTCGCGCGATCGCGTTTATCATCGCGTCTCGTTCCGGAACATCGGCCCCCGTATCGCGAATGCCGCGTTTTGCATTGCAAAGACCGCTGGGACCGTCGGTGGACGGTAGCCTATCGGGCCCATCGAACCAGCCATCCGGGCGTACTTCTTTCGCGCGCGTGTAACGCCGAGGTGTTACAACTCCGGCGATACAAGCTGCGCGCAAATAGCAGAAATAATCAATGGTTCTAACGAAACGCTGCTCGCCACGGCTGCTGCTAACTAATCTAAATATCAATTCCGCGGATCCGTTGCTTCCGGAACGCCGACTAGACGTCGCGAACCCCCAGTGCTTCTCACCAGTGGAATTGGCTGTCTTCGATTCGAGATTTGGATTCGAAATTTGACGAAGAAATGTGAAAATAGAAGGTTCGGAATGATTGCTGCTTAATATTCGTACTTGAAACAAATTTGTTGCCTTTGAAAAGTTTCTTGTTGTATCGTTCCCATATTTTTTATCTGTAAATAGATACCACTATCGAGCCAGAAGACCTTCCTTCGCAAATTCTCTTCGATCTCTCCACGTTTTTATCAGTTTACCAGTTATTTGACTTATATGCTATGCAGAGAGAATTGGAAAATTATATATCATGCTTAGTTCACGTGAAACGATCGCGTTATATTTATGGGATCACGCGTCAATTTTTCTGTTATCTCATAGTGAGAGAACTCTCCAGGAAATTAATATGGTAAATAATTTTTAATTCGTGCTATCGTGCTCGAGGATCGCAGAGACCATGATGGAGTTCGTACGCACGAAGGAATGCTCGGCGTGTACGCTACCGTCGTTTAATTGGCAAATCACCCATCATAGATCATGCGTTTCTAGTAATTTAATGTATTACGCCGCATGTTGGTAATTATATAGGAATCAAATGTTTTAAATAGAGCAACTGACTATTTTAAATAAAGTGCCCCACATAACGCGACGCTGATCTATGGATCGCGTTTAACTTATTCCTACAGGCACGTTGCGGAAAATGATCGTTGTCGAACAGGTATGTCATTCGTCTCTCGCGAAAAGTATAAGCAAAAAGACACCCGAGTTCCAGTTAAATAACTTTCCCTGAAGTGAAACACATGTGTTTAATAATCTTGAATATAAAGGAAAATTAATTCAGCAAATTCTCAAAATGATTTCTTTCCTTGGCCAGTGTACAAAGACTACTATATACAAGTATTATAATTTGTATAATTTTATGTATTCTTTGAATAAACGTTTGAAAAATCCGTAGATAAATATGCTGTATAAAAATGAATTTTAAATAGGTACGCGTGTAAGAGACTAGGTGTAATTAAAAAAGTTGTTAAAGGATGTCTTGCATCGTGGGTGTGGAATTTGAGAGACACTGTACCGGTTACGTCTATATGCATCCGAGGCGCAGAATTTCTGTCGGTTATTTTCAGATAAAACAGAGATCGTCGCGGCTTAATTACAATTTGAATGTAAATTCCAGCGAGATGTAACTTACGTCGCGCGTAATTTCAATGAATGGCCCGACGTCGGCCAGATCGAAGTTACACGCGAGCGGAAAAATGAAATTGTTTGCCGACCATTCCCGATGCCCGACGCTGCTGGCCGGCTGTAATTGGATTGGATAAGAGAAGGACGGGTCGAGCGAGAAGTTGACAGTGTAATTCTGTCGCTAGCAAAAACGCGTAATGCTCGGGTGTCGCTAATAACTTTGAGAAATGTGACAGCGGCGCTGAATTATTATATAAAGAAGAATTAAATGAGAGGAGTTCGTTTATATATGGAGTACCGACGAGCCTTGGCGGTTTGAAAATTTAATCGACCGTGTTCGGAGAAACACGACCGTCGAATAAAATTCGGGGACAAACCTTAACGAAGAAGCAAACTCGTCGCGATCTAAAATTGTTTTTAAAAATTGTTACATTAAAAGGGGGACGACAAACGATGGCGACAAAGATTCTAGAAATCTAGAAACCAAAATTAATCGAGAAACAAATGAAAAGAAATAATCTTCTTTTGCTGAAACGTTTGACTTTTAAGAATGAAGATTTCCTCGAAAGCCAAAATCGAATCAAAGGAGCGTAATTCGCGGGGATTACGGTTGGTTGCGCGTCCCGGCCGTGACATAGTCGCGACGTCCAGCAATTTATAGGCGTAGCCATTTCGCCCCGTTCCATCAATTCAGCGTATCGCTCAAGTGGGATCTGCATTGCAAAATTCGAACGAGCGGCGCGGTATCTCGTCGCGTATCTCTCGCTAGCGTTATCGTTCGCGAGGGACAGCTATCAGGGCTGGTCGAGATAGCAGGAAGGATTTAACGGAGCGACACGGCTAGGTGCGCGGAAAGGAAGAGACAGAGACACCAGTCACGGGAGAAAGAAAGCGAGACAGAGGTAGAATATGCACGAGTAACCACGTTTACGCTGTTCTCGAATCGGACGGCTGCTTGTCGGCCTCGCGAGCCGATAACGGAGACCCGGAGCGATCGCTCGAATCGAAGAATCCGGCTTTCCTGGCTAAACGCGCCAGTCGGTGAGCATTTTTGGATCGATCGTGCCTTTTTTCGCGATCCTGACGCGGACAGAACCGGGTGGGTGGACGTTGATCGGCGCTAAGGTACGATCTTGCTAGGATTCTACGTGGACGCGACATTGGAGGATTTTCTTGCGTTTAGAAAAGAATGGCTAGGCAACTACGCTTGGGTTTGGGACTTATTCTCATGACACTCTGTATCCCACAACTATGAGGGTCTAACTCTTGTCTACATCTTCATCTGACATTGGCCAACACGCAAAACTCTCTTTTGAAGAAGCTTCTACTGCTAGAATGAAGATCTCAGGACATCACTCACCTACAATTGACACTTTCCACTAAAAGCGTCTACATCCCCAAATTAACACCCCCGACTATCACTAAAGGTCCCCATGTCCCGATTCTCTCAAATTAAATTTCCATAGGAGTCATTAAAAGAACTCTAAGGTCACGCGTTTCCCCTGTTGCTTAAAAACGAAACGTCGGGTTTGCGGATACCTGGGTCCGAGAATCGACAAGTGGTAACGATTCATCGAATCGAAGCAGGGTCAGTCGCGACGGGGACCCCTGGTAGCCGAGTTCAGCGACAATTCAGCGCAACGACGCCAGGACGTGGAACACGCAGGCAACACGCGCGTGAACGAGCCGATGGGTTGCAACCGCGGCACCAATGCGCACGAACGTAAATCATAATGCATAACCATTCCCAAGGCAGGCTCCACCTTCCGATAGCGGCGGGTGCACGCGTGCACCGCGACGCTGTTACCATTATTGCAGTTTCCCGAGCGGCGCCGTTCCGGCGAGCTTCGCGGTTACCACGAAGAAAACGAACGTCGAGGGGGCTGGATGGGTACACAACGACTGACTCGCGAGCTCAGGGTGGTCCGTTGATAGGTATAATAACGCAGACAAGGCGTACGCTCGTCGATAGGCTCCGTCGATATGACAACCACGTTCCTGACACGAACCTGTCCGCACGCACACGACTCTTACGCAAGGCTCTTCAAGAAAATCTCTGCGTCGTCTTTGGATCTTTTCCCCCATGAAAATCCGTGAAACGTAGTCGGTCAGTAATATGAAATACGCTCCTAATTTGAAACACCACGATATTAAAGCAATTATCGCAATATTGCTATTGGGGATGAATGCAATCGATTACGATTGTCATTTGTTGCAACTAGCGTGCATATAACATTTCCTAAACCGTTATTATATTTCTTTATAGAGGAAATTCTTTATAGAAATTATCTAAGTTTTTATAAGAGTTTTGCAAGTAAGTGAAACATGTGTATAAAGAAAGCATTCCCCATTAGGGCAACTGAAAGTTAAATTTGTTACAGAGAATAAAATAATTATATCGAGATGTTATTTTTTTTAAATTGAATTGGTCATATCTGTAGCCTAATACGACATGTTATTACTAAATCCAACCCCGGATGCCTTCGATTATAATCAATAACAGCCGTGAAAATAGAAATGCACAACCCTCGAGTCCGACCGTTCCGCGATTACGGTTGCCATCGATATCGGGAGACGTTCGACTGGCATCGAAACGGAAAACCGGGGACGATTCATCGTCTTCCGTCCGCGGAATCGCCACTGAATCACGCGGCCCGGATTATGACGTCGCGATAATTAAACGCTCCGTCTTGGAAACCAGTTTAATTGTGAAATATCGCTGTCCGAAGATCAGCTGGGTGCCGCGGGGTATCGAGGCTGCCCTAACCGCTCGACGCGCATAAAGCATACGCCGCGCGGGAAAACTCGCGATCGCGGCTCGATGGTAAGAAAAATCGTCTGCGTGTGGAGCAGCGTTATATCAAGCGACGGGGATGATTTACCGCCGGTCCAGCGAGGGAATTAACGCGACCGATATAAGCGGCATTTATCAGCACCGGCGCTGGAATAACGTTCCCTCCGTAATTTAGCGCGCATTAACGCGTCCAGGACCGCAAGATTTTCAGGAATACTTAATTTAATAATCCAAGCCGCTATCGCTGAACGGATCTAGAGGATCGAGTCGCGACCTTATCGAATTAATTTCGTCGGTCTCGTGGAACGAAGGGGTTGAGAGTAGAATCCCCTTCCGCTTGCAGAGCATAGATGGCTCGATGGAATATTGAAATTCGATTGACCCTACTTTGCAGGATGATATATTTACATTTGTAACAGAGGGGATTATTATTTGAGACGTAGTTATTATTGCTCAATTCTGAATAGATAGAAGTTAGATAAAAAGCTCAATGATAGGGACGATGGTTTTGATTGCTGCTTTTGGCACGATTGGAGTTTTTAGGAGGTGATATCGTTGCTGGATCGCGAGACCGCGCGCGTACGCTGAAAGTCTCACTCGCGTGGCCTTCGATCGAGTGCAACCGAGTCGCAGATATAAATCGATGATGCCCGGCGTATCGTACATGCTGCGGGCTTTTCAGCGTCTTTCGCCGGGTTCCGTTGCCCTGGCAACAAGTTATAGGTTTCGCTGAAGTTAAGTATGATTTATCGTAACCAGTTGCGTGCGGAGCTAGCCGGGCACCCCCCAAGACCGACGGTGGCTTTTTCTCCTTTCGTCCGATTCCCTTGCTTTTATTAGATATCGATTCCTTACCCGAGCCGTCGCGGAATCCTGGATTAGCATAAAACGTGGGAGCAGTGATAAATGTCGCGAGCAGCGCCTCGTACCGCAATGAAAACGCTGCGGATTTCAACCGGCCATCGCGATTCGGACCAATCGGTAGCGCCTACTCTCCAATCTCTACGGGAAATGTGATCTATTTAAATCAAGCATGCGTTCGTTGGAACAATAATAAATCAATAGAGGGGAAATAAGAAATTAAGAACCGTTATTTTTCTATTACTGAGTTAGAAGATAGGAATTCAATTTCTGAAAGTAATTTTAAACTTTAGAAAGAGGAAATAACACACTTAAATAAGGAAGCGTATTGAAAGTAACGGAGCGCAGTCAATAAATTAAATATTTTGCAGTACGACCATCTTCCAAGCTTAGATGAAGGTTGTAAACACGTAGAAATCAATAGATAATGTTAATAATAATCAAGCATTTATCCTCGTTCGCGATCTAAATTACTGGTAATTATTATATAGGATTGACTATAATATATTTTACACGTACTTCTTTATTTATTACCTTATGTTTAATAAGTGGTTCTCGCACGATGCAAAAAACACTGTAATAAATAGTATAGGCCTATATTATTATATTAGTCTTTATTGCGTAAATAAGAACAGTGCACAAATAATATATTAGATGGAATAATCTTGCGTAATGGCGCGGTACAGCCGGAGGCTACTCATGAACCTAACACTCCCGTGAACGCCACTCAAACGCATTAAATTGTTACGGGGTTAAGAACTGAACACCCCTTCGCGGTTTCACCCCTCTGACATCGCTATGAAAACCACTCGAAAGCCCTAAGAAAATATTCTATGTAACTAGGAGGGAATAACTTTCGTGTTCTCCGCGACTCCGTTTCCCTGGACCCCGCGCCATCGACTCTTTTGCTTTCGTCGTCGAAAAGCAAAAGGAGAGAAATACTCCGCGAAAAAAAGCGACGCTAAAAACGAGAGAGAAAAACGAGGGATGGACGGGGAAGGGGGATGGGGGGAAACGAGCGAGAATCTGGAAAGGCCAGAAACCGCTTGGAATCTCGAGGCGGGGACGGTGCCGCGGTATTTTTAGGCATTAAAATCGCTCCATAAATTAAATCCGCAAAAGGACGAAGTGGCCCGCCGGAATGAAACAGCGCCGGTGGAATCGTTTTCGGGGCCTCCTTGAGTTTCTCCGCGTCTTCGCGGCAGGCCCCGTGGGAGATAAGCCCATAACATGACCTGACTTAACGCGTCGTTCTGCAACGAGCCACGCAAAAAACGATGCCCGACCGAGCTGTCGGTGTTTTGAAACCGACCCCGTGGATTCTCGAAATTTTTAACCCGATCGCAAACACGGGCAAAATTCTTATCCAGATAATGCGAGCTTCGAGCAACGAATACGATGAAACTCCATTTTACACGGTACTCGGTTATCTGAACTCCGGTCATTCTTATTAGATGGTAGATGGGAGCAAAATTCTTATCCAGATACTGCATTTTGCTCGGCGCTTCTTGTTAAGAACCGATGAAAAATCGCGACAGTCATGTACCACGCCCAATATAAAATAACATTTATCGTTGCTCGTAATCCACTTACGAATCATTTAAAAAAAGGATTATTGGAATCGTCGTCCTAGTTGTCGAATATAAATCGTCGTTGCTAAACTGTAATAAACCATCTGTCCAAGAATAAGAATAAAGTATCACTCCTAATAAATCTGGCAATAAATAATGATTTTTCGTTGAATAAAATCGTTATTGGTTATTCGCGAATAATTTTTGGGATTTATTCATTGTTCTTTATTCTTTATTGAGAATAAAATTTGCCTAACTCTGGCTCCAGTTAATACGAACGGCTAGAATGCAAACCGTATATCAACGCATTAAACGAAACACAATCATGCCACGCAGTAAATCTAAGCGTTAGTTACGAAACAAATCTTGTAATATATGCGTCCAGCGAACGGGGCTTCTAATAATTCAATCCGTCAAAAACGAACTGTGTTCGACCATTCTGGAAAACATGAAGCACTTAAGTACAATGTTGGGGAATCAAAGGACGATGTTGAAATAATGAAATATGAAGTGTGAGTGGCATTTAATGGCAGACATAAAAGCTGAAGGCAGATTGTGTCAACCGCAAAGTATTATGTTCCAGAATTGTCTCTTGATGATCCTATAAGTGGAGAGATTGTTTGTTGGTTGAAACATTTAAAAATGTTCATTAGGAAATACTATAGCAACTACAGAAGCTGTTGAAACGTTTAAAATCATCGAAGCAGAAGGAAATTATTTCAGGTGATATTTCCCACTATATTTTACGAAAACCCAAGATATTACTCGAACGACCGTCGAAGGAAAAGCAATTTACGCGAGGATGACATATGTACGAGATCGTACAGCGAAATCCTTCCAAAAGCAATAATTAGACGCTTAATTAAATGTCAAAATTTCCATGGACAGAAATGCAAACGATTCCACGGCGAATGGGCCCATAAATTACGACGATCCAAGTGTTTCTCTCGTTCTCTCTGGAAGGACGCTTGGTTGATAAAATTATAATTTTTATTGCACGCTCCGCGGCTATTTTCGTCGACGACGTACTTCGAGTCACGAAGCATTCCAAGTTTCGACGCTTCGAAACTCAAAATATTGAAAAAAGATATATTATACTCGAATCTTTCGATCGTTAAATGACAGTCCTGTTTTTCAGCCACTATGCATCGATGAATTAAATGGAATCAATTAATCGATTAAAATGATATCGTGCAGTAAATATTGGTGGTTCGCAACCAAAGTTGGAAGCAGCAAAAAATTGTACAAGAAGAAATTGAAAGGCTTATTTATGAACTGAGAATGATTTCTATTTCAGGGTATAGAATAAAATTCGTAGGGGGTTAATTTCGATCCACAAAGAGCATCAGTCACGCGAGTACGTTTTCAAGGAGGTCCTTAAGCCACCGATAAATTCCCGCGAAGCGGATTGTGCAACGACAGAGCACACCCGTCCGATTCGTAGATCCGAGCAACGACGCACGAATGAATTGCTGGTCGGCGTTGATTTACGGCGAGCGTTTTTATTATTGCGGACGTTTATCAAAATTCACCGCTAAACGGCCGGTCGGCGCCGTAATTTATGCGAAAATCTGGCCTGAATATTTGTCAAATCCACGATGAAATTCCCGCCCGCCCCACCCGGAGGGGGACAAGGTTCGATTCGGGTACGTGTTCCGCGCTGGAGAAAAATTGCGAAGCAGATAAGAAGAGGGAGTCCATCTTTTCTCCGGGTACGTAGATTAACGGGACCCGCTTTAAAAGCAGCCACACGAGTCAAAATATAGAAAAACATCGATCTTCTTAATAACACCGACCGCGTCCGGTTATACGAGTTTATTTTATTTAATAATACAGAATCGGAAGAAAATTGTTTTGTATCGTCAAACAACAACGACATGAAAATTCATTATGTTGATTTCAAACTAGAAAAATTTACCGTTTCATTAATGGGTACATACCTACGTGTAAGACAAATTATTGAAAAGATATTTAAAAAATTGTTGAGATCTACTAAAAGTTACGAAAAGATAAACGTCCGCCAACTAGATATCTACGGCTGTCCACGGAGCTTAAGAAGGAGGGAGCTCCGGAGGAAGATCGAAGCGACCGTAGAAAAATGAAACAGGAAAGATTTATCTTTCAGCCATTTCTGTAACCTATTTTCTTTTACTTTCGCGAGCACTCCGCGCGGTCGACATCCTGGATCTTTCTTTTTTCAAATATCCCCCATCCACGGCGCTTCGAAAATAGTATTCGCGTTCTGACACGAACTCTTAAAATCGAATAAAAGATCAGTGGAGCAGGACTTCCATTTATCAAAAGACAGAGAAGAGCACTGTCAAGGGAATGAAGTATCGACGCGTACGCGGAGCCCAGGGTAAGACCGTATCAGTGACACGATAAAAAGAAAAAGCATTTTATCTCCGGCGCATAGTCGGATTGTGCGTCTAATGGCTGACGCGCGAGCACGAATGGCGATCACGCGAGCCTCGTTTCAGATTTCTCGTTATCGAGGCCTTACGTGCCGGGCGATCGTTACGTTGTCGAAATATACTGCGAAAAAGTAATACGTACAGTTCACCGTGCACCACGACCATAACGTCGCCGGCTTATGATATAGTTGTCAGCGGCACGGCGCGTTCACACTTCATCGGAGCTGACGGTCAACCTGTCTGACAAGTCGAGAGCAAATGAACCTTTTCTACTGTCGATACTGCTTCGAACGATTGCGACGCTGGGCTCCGAGAGCAACGTTCCTTGTCAATAATAAATCGGCACCATTGCGTTTTGCACGATTTCGTACCCGTTTTGGACAAACACGGCACTCTCCACGAAAAGAAATTGTTCTATTTATTTCGTTGCACTCCGTTTCATTTTATTATTTTTTTTAGATGTTTATGGCTCATTGAAGGCTCAAAGAGTTGCGAAATCAAATGTAGGAGACTTCAATGCGTGGTTCGAATTAGGTTTCGATATTTCCCTTTTTCAATTATCAATTTAATATTGGTGCTTCGAAAACCAATTTAATACAGCAACGAATACGAATGTGAACGCTAGCGTGGAGATTTCAATGCGCGGTAATAGTATCCACGTTGCTCCAGTGATTTCAATGCCTGGTAATAGTACGTCGAGCAGGAAGTAATGAAAGTGATTCGGAGCCGTGTATTCAAACGTCAGTTAAATCGATCGTGTAGTTATTGCGGTCGAAGGATGAAAATGTGAAAGATGATTCGAGTTCGTGAATTTCCATTCGACGCGTGCTCCGCAATGCAAACAGTTTTCGAAACATGGAATCCAATATTTTCCACAAATTACGCAATTCAGAAGTTCAGTTAAGGAAACCATCTTCGCATGCCACTTAACATCTCGTAAACGGATACGTCAATTGTTTACCGCATAATTTGTTACATAAAAGACTTTCTCGCATACTCTAGGAGCCGTTCAACGAGTTATGCGACCAGTATGTATATGTATGCACATGAATTGATAAAAGTGCAGTAATTTCTGACGACGATCTAGAAAGATGCCCGATTCTCCAGCGCACGCGAGGCCTGGTTTTTCCATGCTGGTCCGTATACGGGCCAGAAAATTAACAACGATACCATTAACAATGAGTGGAAAATTTGCATCGAATGGAGCCCAGAAGAATAATCAAAGTACGGTCCGCCCAAGATCTAAACGCGCGCCATGTAAGAGGTTCGCCGAGCGGCTCGCGGCGGCGAAACGTCCAAACACGCCTGGGATGAGTCCCCCGGGGAACGGTGCACGAAAACGTCCGCTCCCGTTCGGGAACGTCGGTGTTTCCGACCGTTGACAAACCGAAAAGGAAAAGGAAAAAAAAACGTAAAAATAATAAAAGCGACACGAAACGATAGCCGGAGCACGAGACAACCGACAATGCGAATCTCGTTCTTGAGACTCGGACCACTGTCCAGTTCTCACCGGGTCTCCGTATTGGTCCCCGTACCGGACACCGGCCGAACGGACGCCACGCAGATGTCTGCGAGCGCGTGCACAGGTGAACAGAGGAGGAAGAGGGCCCCGTTCAATGCCAACCAACCACTCGTGGAACGGAGGGGAGAGGGAGACCCCGTAAGACACGTGAAACTGACCAATAGATCCGGTTTAGCGGGTTTCCGGATTCCGCGGGTCATCGGGCGGGACCCCGTTGCGCAGCGGTACCGCGGTCAGCCCCCGTTCTCTTTGCGTCCTCGTCCCGTGAGAGAGGGAACGGAAGGTCCGGTCGCAACCCCTTTTCCACAGTACGCGCGCAATGCCCATCCGCATACATTAACGCCGTCCATCCTGCCCGAGGAATCCGGTTTTCGACAATACCCGGCCACGCTGTCCGATCTCGGGTCACCTTCTGGGCCCGAACGAGGCTACCAAGGGTGGAAAACCTGCCGCGTGCTAGGGGTAGAACCACGACGCCCGGGGAGAACCGCATGGAACGATTTGACGGCGCGTTGCATGGGACTTTCGAAGGATATCTCGATTTTCAGAGTTGATTCCAGAGAGTTTGGAGGGTCGTTTGGAAGAAATTACGAAATGCAGACATCGGGGAAATCTAACACAGTTGCGCCAGTACTCGAGTTCGAACTCGTCCAGTCGAGTAATGGGAGTGGAACGGACTCGTTATCAAAGAAATATAGAGAAGCGAAGCGATTCGATAGCGTAAAACTGCCAATAAAGTAGCTCGAAGTAATAAATCCAGCAATATATTGAGATATATTTTTTGTCTGTATATATAATATATTATAATTAGACGTAAGAAACACTTTCTGTTATTATCGAATTAAGAATTCTGTAAAAACGCGTAACGTATTTATGACATAGTTGCACACTGTCCTAATCCAAACTAGTTTAGTCGAGTCGTGTTAGTAAGAAGGGGTGATTGAAGAAGTATATAGAAATACAGCGATTCGATAACATCTAACGAATAAATGAAGTGCAAATTTGATGCATTTATAAGAATACAGAAAGTAAAACAGCAAAGCTATTGTATTAATTTACGATATACTTGTTTTCTACATTAATATAAGTACGCAATAAATGTGTAAAATCCACAGTATAACGATAAGCGTGATAAACGTTGTATGCGACGATCAAGGGGTTTAAGGCTAGCTTTATTCCTGCCACCGTTTAACATAGAAAAACAAGAAAGAACTGCGGATATTTACAGGGAAACGAACCGTAAATCATGCTACGAAAAGATCAGATCGATAACGCCGCTAGTATCCGTATAATAAAATCCCGAACATAACATTATCGCAAACGCAGCTGTGGTGATTTCAATGCCTGGTTATACTCTAACGCCCGAGTGATTTCAATGCGTGGTAATGGTACTATTTTCAGGTGACTTCGACGCGTGGTAAAGATACTATTTTCAGGCGATTTCAATGCGTGATAATGACACTATTTTAGGCTGATTTCAACACGTGGTAACTTTACTCTATATTTTTAAGCGATTCCAATATATGATAATGATATTACAGTGTCCCAGAAAATATAGCATTAGTCGCTATCCTTCCTGCTCTTTTTACACCATTTATTCAAATTACATACTTGCAATACGTTGACGAAAGGCTCCTTTTGTACTAATTACCAAAACATATCTTTCACAAAAACAAAATATAACTGCTATTAAGCCCTTTCTAGCAGAAAATAAACCTAATAAAGTACGGTTCATAAAATAGCAATTCGACTAATAAATCGACAATACAGTTGGTTCCTAAGACTCTAAAACCAACGATTTTTATGCGATCGAACCATGTCTAAGGCTTTCCTGCCTCGCGGGCCGAACCGGAACCATTTTCAACCCTCGTGATCGAACGAACAAGCAACGTGGTCGGAGAACAGAATTTTAAGTAGATCGCACGGGGCGATTCATCGACTCCGTGTCTCCGCTACGTTTCCTCCGTGCCTCGATTCTTCAACGGTGACTGATAGCAATTACATGGCGTCGCACGGTGTCGGGGTTCCAGCCCCATTTGACGATTCCAACGCACGCGGACCATCCGCATACATTACCGCCGGAGTGTCCATCCTCATCGAAATCCGGTTTTCGACAATACCTGATGCGCAGTGCCCTTGCATGGTGCTTCGCAGTTGTGACCGTGGGTCAAACTTTCCACCTCGCAAGGGATGAGAAAAGGGGACCTGCCGCAATCGAGAATCGCCGGCGATTTATAATACGGATAGCTCTAATACGCCAATTGTTCGCCGCTTCAAAGGATCCCGTTCCGCTCGCGAGAAGATTCTCAGCTTTCTGCGCGACCGCATCTTTGTCGAAACCTTCAAGGACTCCGTGGTTAAAAATATAGACCAACGAAACGTCGACTGACGCTTCTCATCTGTTTATCTATTACCAGTTCACGATAAATAAATGCATTTATACGAATTCTAAATCGCGTTATTGTCAAAGGTGTCCGTTAAATACCCAGCCATTATTCGGTCCTCACAGAATTAAAAACAGAAATAAATTTAAATTGCTACCACTGTCTCAAGCTACGAAAGACCAAAATTAATAACAAATTCTACGTCCTCCGCGTCGATGTCGTGGCATCTTCCACCCGGACGCAAGCTGATCCAACCCTCTCGATAGTTTCCAACTCCACGTACCCAATCCTTGGCTAAAATTTCTCTGGCCCCTACCCCGAACTGACCTCCGTCCATCAGAAGCGGTCCGCGTCCGTCAGAATCCGGTTTCTGGACAATAAAGCTACCGAAGGGGATCGCGGGTCGCCCGGTTCAGCAAAGGAGGCAGAAGATCCACGACAACCTGTCGAAGAGGTGTGAGAGAAAGGGTCTCGACGAGGAAGGGACAGTGACCACACCTCTGTCCAGCGTTATCCTTTGGGGATGACCAAACGATAAGTCCAGGGGTTGCGCGCGACTTCGTTTCTTTTTTTTTTCTTCTTCGTCTTCCTCTTCTGCCGCGTCTAATTCCGCCACCCGGTTCTGTGGGAACGAAAACCTGATCGCGGGAGTCCTCGTCACGGCCGTTTCGCGACGCCGAGCGAGAAGGAGACGGACAATGAAAACCGTTCGAAATTCGCCGGCGAGATACGCGCGCGCGAGGATTACACCGGTAACGAACGTACGTTCGACGAGATCGCGGACGTTGTTCAACGGGCCATGGGAAAACCGGACGAACCGGACACGCGGCTGGACGCTGTACGGAAGCGTTCGATAAGCAATGACGTTTCGGTGTGAGTGCGCGCGGCCCGAAGAATGGAAAAGAAATATCACCTGGCAGTTGGCCTCGAGATTTCGCGCGATCCGCCGACGGTTACGCCGCGAACCTAACAGCCGTGCTCTTAACGACCGCCTGGCGAACGTTTGCCGCCAGGGGTGGAAACGCGACTTACTCGAGGAACTCTCTGCGGATGATTGATTTCGGGGAGAGTCCGTTTCCTTTTTGTTACTTCTTGCGAACGGAGCTCGTACCTCTTCGACGTTTCGCGCGACGAAGTCACTCGGTTCGCGTTTAGGGTTCGTACAGGCGAGGAATTAGCACAATTAGTGGATACAAATTGGCGGTTTTGGTACACGGTTGTTTTGTGCGTCGAGGTTTGCTCGAGATTAGATGTCATCGATTTGTGTTTGAAAATAGCAATTGTAACTATTTCGTACGAGTGATTTTGTGTATCGAAATTGGTTACTTCGTGTTTATAATTGAAGTGAATTGATTATCTTCGTTAGTAAATGAAACTGAGTACTATCTACATCCTTAGTATCTTCGCGATTTTTCTAGAATTAGTGCTAATAAAAACGATAATAAACGTCAGGAACCCTTAGCAAAAGTTCGTATCGTAAAGTGCAGAAGCCGAACCACACTGCGCACATTTCTCTCGAAAGAACGAACGGGAATAATAATCCTGATCGCCAATAAATCGATCTTTCGCGAATTAGTATTACAGCTTATTAATCCTGCCATTACCAGGGATTACTGTCCAATAATTCACTGGAATTCTTCGTGTCTAATAGCTGATAATAACCAGAGCCAACAGTATCCAGTTTTGAAATGAGAAATTCTGTTTTAATCGTCGCTAATATCCTTTTAACTGCTTTTCGGTTTGCCAAAGGATCCTGAAACGCGTTTCAGGATATCGGCGGTACGCACGGGGCACGCTTGTCGCTGCACGTGATTGATCGATCCGCCATCGTTCGCGTTCACCGAGCGCGTTCCGATTTGATTTCTCTCGGCCGATCTCGCCTGTCATAGTCTGAAGGCTTCATTATGCGGCTTGCCTTATTACTCGATGTTATTATCTAGTCTAGAATGCGCTCGAACGGCTTATGCGGAAACGGAGATTTAGTCGTAGACGATAAACGAATCGATCGAACGCTCGATAACCGCCTGTTTCTTTGTACATATTCGAACTACTGTTAGACATTCGATCTAGGACTTTTCAGTAATGATTTATCTCTTGGATTCTTCCTCTTTGGTTCCGTTTTTCACACGCGATTCATCTTTTCAACGCTTACGTTACAGCCGACCAGACCACTTTCGATCGAAGAATTTATTGAAGAATCATTATGTATAGTTGAAACCTTGATTATACACAGGTTTCTAATACTACTGCTATGTAAAAAGTTAATCATCTTTCGAGGTCAGAGAATCTTCGAACAGACTTCCCTCCTATAAATTATTTTCTGCCTTTAAATACATGGGACTCGTAAAAACTTTTGCGACCGACTGTAAACAAGCATATAGTTTCATCAAACGATTATTTATCATTCTCAAATGGAACTTAGAGTTTTTGTGACCGGAGATTGTTGCAAAATGAAGCACCGGAAAACGAGAGTCAGAGGTACGGGGGATCGCTTAATTTACTCGTCGCACGACGCGCGATGGCGTCTCGTTTTGCAGGACGCGCTCCCGTTTCTTCTCTTCCTGCATCATTTTTTTGCTCATTTTCTCCAACGATTCGCGTCAAAGCGAAGCCCTTATTACGCGAGAGCCGTTTATTTTTTCGGCCTAGCAACCGGTGCGTGTCTTTATTATCGTCACCGCCATCGCGAATTCGCAGGATGCTCGATCCCCCTGCGACCACTGCGGGGTCGACGTTCATTTTCTTCTTTTTCCCTCGCCAAGGTCCCCGGTGAAAATTAATGATACGTTAATGCATGGAATATCGAATCGTTCGACGTTCCCTTCGAATCTGTCAATAAACGATACTTTTTTCCGAAACTCGAACGACACAACTATTGCTGCACGATATGCAAATGAACCGCAGGAAAAAGAACGGTTACAAACATTCGTCGATACAAATATCTTAATTAAAATGTTGAAAGTGTTATGATTAATGACAGGCGTGATAAGATTCAGGCGAGAAAACGAATGATACAAATTGTGAAGTTTAAACGAGTAAAAGTAAAATCGATGTTAGCGAACGTTTGTTTACTATATATTAATTTCTATATATTAAAACCTTTGTCTATAGAATTTTCTTATGACCTATAAGCAGAGTGAAAATTCTATTGTCTTTCAAAATCCTTGTTGTCTTCCTTGAATAACAAGAATAATATTGATTCAGTTTCCTGAACGAGATAAGACAACATAGGGTTTTAAAGAAATTCCTACATGTAAATTAAGTATACTTTATCTTGGAACTTAAAGAGCAACTAAACGAAGTTATGTCAGGATTGAACACAAACAGTAGAAGTTACGAGGAAATCACAAACTCACAGATGTTATGTGCGACGCAAAATTTAAACGATCTCAAAATATCTGAATCTACAGGACGCGTTTCATAAATTCAGTCAATCTAAGACACTGATCAAAGACAATGGCCCCGGTCCCCAAGTTCGTTTAAACATTTAACGAGGGCTGCCGCAATGCCCAACCATCGACCACTTATTTTCAGAGCCGATCCTGGACAGTTTGAACGCCAGTCATTGTATATTGTTTCGATAAAACGATCGGCGAGGCATTGCTAGATCGCCACGATTGCACGTGTCGACAACGCGGGCAATTCTCCACGCGTCGATGGATAATTATGAATTCCGTTGGATTGTCGAACTATCGACGGTTTAGACACACCGCAAGAACGTATCCTTTCGCCGTATTCGATACGCCCAATCGGTCCACGGCGTTTAACGACGCCGCGATTATTATCCACGCTCGAAATCCGATTCGCGTGTTTCTCTGCAATTTTTCTGTCTCGGCAGAAAAAATGCACTTTGAAAAGGTGTTCCAGTTTAATTCGTATCGCAACAGGACTATGAATATTCGCGCTCGTTTTCATAGAAACGAGACAGCAAAGTAAATGGAGGACTTGTTAGTTTATTTTTAGGAGGTCCCTTTCGAAAAATTTTGAACGTAGGATCGACGTAAAATATTTAACTAACACAGCTTTGGTTTTGCATTCCAGGCCGAGCGAACCGTAGGAACAAAAATGGTCGCGCGACAAGGAAGCCTCGTTACGAGCGATGCAAGAGTACCCCATTCATCTCTCAGCACCGTTTAAGCCGATTTTCCATTTCGTCCGCGTTTCGCCGTCGGCTGGTCCGACAGCAACAAGAACGAAGCGTGCTCGCGCGCGTCCATTCATAATCCATTCATAAATTAGCTCGACCGGTGGATAATGGCGCGGCTCAGCCCCGTAAGGATCATTCCGCGTTGACCTGCGAACCGGTCGACGGAACCGGCGCGAAACAAGCGGGATATTCCGCGAGGATATCGGTTACATAGTAGGTGAAACAGTATTATAGTTAGCTATGGATTAAGGAGGAGGTTAGGGGGCTCCACAGCCCCCGGAGCTTCGCCCTCGATGGGTCCTCGTTATTTCAAACCCTCAAGTAAATTTAAAAATACTCAACGACTTTCAACGAATTAATTCTTGGATTTTTAGTTAAGAAAACAACAAGAAATTTAAAAAATGACTCGTGCATATATTTCGATACTATTGCAAATAATCGTAAAATATTATTCGGAGAATAGTTTTTCAAGGAAGCATAATATATAAAAGCACGAACCTTCTGAAGCACCTAACCCGGGCAAATTTCGTAAATTAGAATTTAAAGTTCGCTATTTATGCGGGGCTCCGACGGTCGTAGTAAATAATAAAATATACCCAGACATCGAAAGCCAGAAGCGACAAAAACTTTCCTTGGCGTTCGATATTTTCGAATTCAGTAAATTAGAATTTAAAATTCGCTATTTACGCCGGGGCTGCCGCACGTGGGGATCAATTACTATACTTTTACCCTTATTTATCCGTGACGATCCACGACAATTTCGCTTTGGCCGGCGCGGAACGTCGCGCGCCGGGGCGGAATTTATGCGCTCGGGCGTCGACCGGATACACCGATCCGTACGAGGCCCTCGTATAATGTTGCTATCGTGGCCGACGGCGTAATGGCGTTCGTTCGGCCCTCTTTCTGGAGCCCTGGCGAGTGTCGGTGATTATTTATCGAACGACCGTCGGTTATACGACCGTCCCTGGCGAACGTTCTATCAGCCTGAACGCGAAACTCGCCGTTCCTCCCGTCGCTTTTCAGACACCTCGCACCGTTTTCTTCTCCGCTCGTGGACGGCAGTTTTCGAGCCACGGTGTGTGGGTCGTCGGCGAACAGCCATTTCGGAGGACATTGTCGATCGTCGCCTTGTCGGAGTGGCTTCTCTTTATTTACGCGGACAGCCACGGATTAATCTCGACCCGCTACATGCTGTAAAACTCTTTTCTGTAAGGTTGCTCGACAGTATTAAAGGGGGACCACGTTGCCTGGAATGTTGTACGCAACGATTTCTTTGTACGTGTGACCAAAGTATACGGGATTTATTTTTCATTAAAATAGAATTCCTTTCAATACAGAATTTTAACTATCTTACAACGTGGACCTAGGCAGATAAAAGCTAACGATTCACAACGTCTTAACTTCCATCATTCTTGACAGTGTCAAAACTGCATCTAACAACGTGAAAATGTTTCTGAAGAATTCTAGGAACCATAAAGAGCGTCAGACAAGACTCTAACGAATCCTTTGTCAGGATTAAGATACCTCTACACTAAGTATTGACACTTCCATTGTTAGTACACAGATCTAACCCAGGTAATAACAAGTCTAACATGGACCTAACGTTCGTGTATCAGACTCGAAACAGACTCGTATCGGAGTTAGATACTCGAGTAACACACCTGAACGCCTGCCATAACACTGGATCCCGAATTAAGCGATCCTCTGTTAGGATCGCGATCGTCAACGCGGAGCAACACTACGCGGAATAACGACACGGCGCTTTCAACGAAACGAATGCGCGTCCGTGTCCGTATTTATACGACCGATGTCAGCGAATATAGCCTCGTATAGCGCTGCTATCGTGGCCAACGGCGTAATGGCCTGCGTTCGATGCCAGGGACTCTGTTTTAGGACGCGGCTAAGCATCGGTAATTATTTATCAGGACAGCCGGAACGACGGTCGTTCGAACGAAACTGTTCCACGGACGCTCCATCTGCATCCAATGGGCCGTGTGTTTCCTCCGGGAATCTTCGCGTTAAGTTCCGTCATTCTTCACAGTTTCGAGGCTCGTCTCTAGCGATGTCGAGCTTTTCTGAGGCATTATATGGAACACGGAGGCCGGGACTCTATCGAGACTCGCCGGGATCGAGGTATTCCGACGAGATCGGTGTGTATTTATCGAGACACAGGCACAAAGGGTGTTCTATAATTTAGGTGATACATTTGGGAGACCGCTGGGGAACTTTAACGATCGTTAAAAATGGCTTCACGTCGTTAAGATACTTTTGTAAAATTGTCCAAGTTCGATGGGAGGATCTTTTATAGTTTCTAGATATACTCCTTAATGTCTGATAGTCGAGAACTCCGGGTAGTCTTGTTGGAATGGTCCTCAAGAGTAATCCTCCAAAATGATTGTTTTATCTCTAAATACTTATAATTTAGATCCTATTTGCTCGTTTCAGTTCGCGTCACCACGAATAAAACTTGAACCGAAGTGTGTATATTAAGTGTGTCACCGTAGAAGTATCATTGGAGCGCGAAGAGATATCACGTATCAGTATAATACCTGTATCGGTATAACATCGGTAGTATTACTAACGAATAAATGACCTGTAATACGAAGGATGACAAACAATCTCGCAAACTTTGCTATTAAGTCTAACCACGAACAGTTGTCCTTAATCTACTTAGAAAACAATATAATCGATTCCCTCGGTTCTAACTTCTATCAAATTCTATTCTGTTCTTCTCAATTTCCTTCATCAACAGTACCATTGGTCTAGTTCCAATTCTTCCAGACACAAAATGTCGTAATCTCTGTCCCCGATAATCCGAGCGTCAATTGACGCCTCGTCGAACGACTCTAATGTCCTCGATGCTGGCCTTTCTCGTCTCAAGATTAGCAACGACCTCGAAGAATCCTTCTGAGCGTTGGCCATTACCTGCAGCCGGTGCAGAGGAGCACCCAGGTTCACCGGAGTCACCATCAGCCGATGACGCCCGGTGATACCGGAACGTACAATGTAGCTCGGTTTAACGGGGGCCCGCCCTGTAATTTCATTTGTCGAGATCCTATCGGTCGGAATTTATACGGTCGGCCGGTGAAAATACGTCGTGGAAACCGATAAAATGGTCCCCCGTATAATGCTATCGTGGCCTCTGGTATAATAGAGCCACAGACGACGCGGCGTCTCTCTCTCCTCGTCTCACCAATCGTACGTCTGGCCTACGACTACGGGGTCTATCAATAATTATTTATCGGTCGATCCTGAATGATGGTCACGTACACGCATCATGGGACAGGATCTCTGAGCACACGGTGCACATCGGTATTCGGTATATTACAGGCAACTACGTCGAATTATAAGCTTCCGACCGTGAGCAGCGCCCGAAGCCAACCGGAGCATAGGCAATTCTACGGTTTAATGACTTTTCCCCAATTTCGACTGGCACCGTTTCTTCAAATCGGTCGGGAGGCTTAGAGAAACAGAGGTACCGTTCGCTAACGCAGGTATCTAACATGCACGCTGGAGTAGAATACTCAAAATGAGGAAGAATCGCCAACGTAATAACTCAGAAGGCACCAGGGTCTTTTCTCCGAGGATCGTCGTGTCCAACAAATCTCGTATCATCGATTTATCGTCGTTTGCAGCGTACACGCGACGCAGTCGCATTGTTTCAGCGATTCCCTCGAGATCCCGTGGGTCGTCGACAACCCACGGCGCGGCAGGTTGATATCGCGTTAACGGTACCTCTGTATCGGTATCGGAAACCATGCTAGAAGTAAATACTCTTGTAGCGATATTCGCGACAAGAAAGAACACGGCAGTCGCGAAGAAGTCGCTAGCCAGCCCCGTTAGCGACGACCGTCGACACACGGTGAGTACTACTTAATAGATCTTGAGCTTCCACGCCGGACGATAGGCTTCTTTTTTTCCGGTCGGTGCCACTGGCGTAGGAACAGGCTGGCCAGCGGGGCGCTTGCAAATGAGACGGGGCTCATCGGCCCAACGAACGCCGCTGCGCTGGTAATCGGCTCGTAAATCACTGCCACGTGAATTGGTGGAAATTCCGTCGGCTGGTATTCCGCGGGAGAAAGCTCGGATGAAGTGAAAATAACCCAGACTCTGACGAGACTCGAGCACCGCGGGTCAACGTTTCAATTTTGTTTCACGCGGCGTTGTTGCGTCGCTAGAGTTAATTAAAGTACCGACGTAAGCTGAGCCCGGTCTAGACAATCTCGCTCAGCAGGATCTAGATCGCTACTAGTCCAAGTCCACGTCATACTTTATCCGAGATCTTTGACCGTGCTCAATCTGGGTTTAATTTATTCCCGGTATTATGATCGACAGTTTGAACGGGGTCAGGTTGGAAAACGGCAACTCACTGACCTATGCTAGTTCTGTCATCGTCATGGCGAATAACATTGTTAAATGTTCGGTATCCTACTTCGAATCGATGCAACCTATTGTGATCCCATTTCCTCGATCGATCGTATCGATAGCGTAAATGTCACCTAACCCACTGCTCTAAATCTGGACCGACTCTTACTTGGCTGAATTTTGTTTAACCGAAAAAGTCTGGTAGTTCCTCGAGGACTAAATCTCAACCACGGTATTCCGGATCTTCTGACCGTCGTTTTCAATCGGATTGAAAGATAATCGAACACAGACTCCCTAATTGAAACGCGTAACCCGCCAACGCGTTCCCTGTCGCCGCCAATTGTCCCCCGGAGCCGAAAGAACGGCGAACGACGCGACGCGTCTCGCTATCCCGGGCGTCGTTTACGAGCGCGGTGCAAAACGACTCTGTGCAGTCTGTTAACTCGATGCACCAGGAGGCGGCGCCGGTACGCGGAACGGCGAGCGCCTACCTACCGGACGAGAAGTCGGGGACCCATTGGCCACCGCAATGACCAATCATCATTTGACATTCTTTCACCTTGCTCGTAGTGTGCGGTAACCCACACTGGACGCAACTGCAACCGCGACGCCGCAGTCAGAAGAAGAGACTGCAGAACTGCGCGAATTAATGTCAACGGTTATTTGGTTAGGTGCACGCTCGTCGCCATCAATACTCTGACCACGGACGATGAATAGTGCAAAGTACAAACGGACGTAGGAACAATATTTAGGTCGAGAGTTGGGATTTTTACTTAAAATGGATTGCACCGCCAAGGAAAAGATGACAGAAGCAGTAAATCAGGGATTTGGGACTAGCAAACGTCGGAAAATTGTCGAAAGTCAATCGATTCTATGTTTAATTGCTTCTATGACAACTTAAGTATTCTACTAATGTAATAATCTCTGTTCATATTAATTTGCACATACTCTGTGTCTCTGAGTGGTCATCCAGCTCGTGCCTGGAGCGCCGATAACCCCGTAGGGCCTCCGTGATTTAACTTCTACGGACTCCGTGCGCGAGAGGCACATTAATTTCTAGCTAACGTTAGAATAAGCGTCTCGATTCAAAGGAGCCATCGTAGGCTACCAGTTTGTCTCTGGAAATTGATCTTGAGAGACGGAAGATCAATTCTGGGTTATAATACCGTTCCAAACTGCGTTGTTATTACCGTTTGAAAATTTGGTAAGCAACTTGTTTTCGGAACTTGTAAATAGCGTAATTAATGTCATCTGGAAGATGTACGGTGACTATTATTGTCCTAAATTCAGTCAGAGTAAGTTATCTAATAGTCTCGTAACTGTTAGTTTATGCAAATCGATCTTGTCATAGCGAGGTATGCAATAATCTCGTAGATCCCACTTTATCTATCGAAATAGATCACGATCATAATAATCGAAGGTTGTAATGCTTTTTTGGAAAATGTGGAGCGATCATTATTGTAGAAAATTGATTCGACGCGAGCTATGTTGTAGTTTCGTAGCTACAAGTTCTTTTATAGAAACTAACCATGGTAATTAATATTTGCAGTATCGTTAGAGAGATAACCGAATCTCTGTTTATTGCAAATTGAGTATTAATTGTAGGTTGCAATATCGTTTAGAAGATATAACAATGATTATTATTGTTGGAAATTGGTTTGAAGCAAGGTATGCGATAGTCTCGTGATTACCGGTTTATCTATAAAAATGGATTTTGAATATTAATTGAAGGAAGATTGATATTCGTAACATTCCCCTGAAAGGTATACAGTGTCTATTATTATAGGGAATTGGTTTAAAATAACTCATGGGTAAATGGATTTTGTATGGTTTAATACTTCTTGGGAGTTTTAAAATTTCAAATGAATGGATGGCACGCGTTCCGACGAAAGCGTGTTCGAGGTAAAGGAAAGTTCTTCGCCGGAAGGCAACCGATTTTATTTTCTCGGGCGTCATTAAACGCATTTCACGTCCGAATTCTCGATGGCCGTTGGCTGATACGCTTTTCGGATGCCACGGATTCCCCGCGTAAACAGATTTCCCGTAACACGGTATGCTATGCATGGGTGTGTCCCTTTCCATTTCGCGATCCAAACGCGAGTGCCTTTCGCCAACGCGCTCCACGCAACTCCAGGAATGTCGTGCCGATCTCCTTCTCGTCGATTCGCGACGCCTGCGTTCGAGCTACGGAATTTCATTGACCGCTATCGTCCGGGAATCGTCCCGACCTCCAAACCGATCCGACTCGGCGGCCATTTAAAACTGGAAATTCGTTACGCCCGGCGTGTCGGGTTGAATGGAACGAGAATCAACATAACCTACGAAACGTTACAACTCCCCTCACCCTACGGTCGAATCGAAGATCGAGGAAAGAACTAAGACAGAAGCCGCTGAAGATTGGCTGGTAAAATAATTTTCGAGACGTATTTAGTACGAACGAATGTCGCATAATCGACAGCTACGATTCATCTTTTCTCTCGTGGGATGAAGATCGGAGACACAGCAGTATATCCTACCCTATCCTACCCCGAAACGTGATGTTCTATTTTAATTGCGGTTCATATTCGTATCGTTATATTAATCAAATTCAATGTAAATATATTAAAAAAATCGTTTAACCCCTTCGGTGGAAGCGAGTGTAGTCGACGGTGGTTCTAGTGTTACATACAGGTTACGAACGTGATTGTAAAAATCTCGAGACGATAAATTTAATTAATTAGCTCGATACTGCGTATAATTTCGATGTTCCCGCGGCGAAGCGAACGCGCAACGAGCCGTTCATGATCTTGGTGTTGTCTGGTTGCACACGGGCGGCCCCAGCCGAGTCGCCACGGGGCTTAGGGCACCAGGGACACGGGGGTTGTTGACTCGACTCCTCGCTTACTTACTCGGTTGACGGAAAAACGTCGACTTAGGCATTCAACGTCAGCTGCGACCGATTCCGCGGTAGCACACGCCAGACCAGTTCAGCGAATTGAGTAGCTCCACTTGCCATATCCTGCCGCGTCCTGCGGACATTTTCCTGCCTATTACGGCCCGGCCGGATCGGCCTCGGGCAAAGAACTGTTCAATGAAATTCTCCGCTCGGCGCGCGGACGATCCCGCGAGCAAATCGCCGCTGCCGATTCTGCTTCCGTTTGCCGACTGTTCCTCTCTAATTTCAACTTTTCACTGGCAAAAGTTCCAATTCTATCGCCTAAGGAGTTTTCAAAAATAACGTAAGCGGCTTTAAACGATAAAAAATGTTAAAACTAGTGTCAGTGGAATTAAATAAAAATAAAACTCTAATCTTGTAATTTTATCTGAAGTTCTTGTCAACAAACGTCAGGACTGTTCGTTCGACTGTCAGGAGATTTTTGATGGGAGAAAATTAAGTAGTTTTAATGGTCTATGGTAGGTAACTGATGGTAGCTGACGATACGAGGCTCGACCGAAGCATTTTTGGGTCATGGTCTACTAAGTTCAAGGATTAGAAAGTGTTATGGTGGAGGCTGTGAATGTTTTCATTCCTTCTTTGTCCCTCTGGACACCTCAGAAGGATTTCAGGAAATCTTCCAGTCGATCGAAAACTTGTATACGACAGAAAAGTTTCAAAATACAATTCTTAACAACTTTTAGACAACCACAAGCTCCCTATCAAGAATGGTAAAAATGGTACTCTGTAACGAATAGAATAAGATCGCTGGAACTCGAAAATTCCGATAGGCTACGAATTTATCGTGGAATACCGGGGGACAGTCGAAAGTAACCCATAAAGGCTCGATCGGAGTCAACTATGCGTTACGGTTCACCGCGTTAACAACAATTGCGCGAAAAAGGCTGACGAAGGTCGCCGCGGAGTAGAATTACCATTCAATCTGTCAGTTGGTGCGCGTATGACCTTTTCCTCCCACGTATTGCAAGCGTATCACGTGTCGTGGATTCGATTAAAAAGAAAAATCGGGATAATGAATGAAGGCACGACTGGTGGGAAAGTCGATATCAGAAAACAGTCCTTAATTGCAATAAACGTCGCGGTATAGATAACAGCCACGACGTTAAACGACAGGGAACAGACGAGAAGCCACTTTACGTTGCATAAAGTTTCCAATAAAATATAGAAAATGGTACTGCTTTACCTCTAGCTGGAATTGATAACGGCGTTTTTATTTCAAAACAATGTCCATTCTTCGTTCACGGGGTGTGTTAATAATCGCAAACGATTCACCAATTGGCGCGTCTCCGTTTCATAAGTGACTTTCGTAGGGTGTATCGGAGAACTTTTTGAAATTAAAATCGAACCAGCCGCGTTTAATGCTCGTTTGAGACCACGTCGCAAAGTATGGGCGAAATAGACAACTCTCAATCATAAAAAGATTTAATTCGTCGTAAATCTCGTGGTATTTTATTACCTACCGCGAGAAGTGGCAATATCCATAACATCGACTGAACACAACGACTGTCGGTGACATTTTATAAATCTAATTAATTTTAGAATTCTTTTGCTTCGAGGAATATAATGTGCCAGACTTCGTCAAAAATAATTTTGCCAATTCCGAGTGCTTTCTCGTAGATGGTTGGGTCAACGAATCCTAGCGCTAAGAATATCCCGTCTTTAATACCTGCGTAGAACCTGTGGAAGCTTCCGCGCGGCACAGAAACATAACAAAGACATTGTTGCCCCGCGGCAGATATAGATCGGGAGCGATACTCAAGGAGATTTCGAACTTTCATTAAGCGTACGCGAAAAAGAGACCAAACGAGAGTCTCAAGGATTCCTCCGAGCGGCGCAGGACGAAGGGAGGCGCCTCATTGGCGTAGACACTGTCGGAATTTTACTCGACCATTTTGTTCCACGGTCAAAACACAAATATTTAAGTCCGAGGTATCGAGTCACCGTACTCGACTGTCAACTGTATAATTATAATACGAAAATATATGTGGAGTAAATCGTTCGCGACCTTCAAACGACCTTGAATATTTACATACAATTTTAATGGCCCCTCCTCTCTGATATATATAGAAAAGAATAATGATGATTCGATCAAAATCGTTTCAAATATGTAATAAATAGTCAATATACGCGTATTATTCGAAGATTGACACGGTTTTCTGGGCAAGGAAAAACGCTTTTCGTCTCCGAGGAACTTCACGAATGGACACCGCGAAGAGTATAACCTCTGTTCGCTGCATGTTCCTTTCTCTGCTCCTCTCCGCGTCGAAAAGTCGCCGGAAGGCCGTCGGCAGGGAAGAAGACAGGGCGTGGTCGCGATCTCCCGCGCCGCGAAACGCGTTTATTTGATCGAGAAATTTCTCTCTATCCTTTCCCCTCTCCCCCTCCATCGCTAACCTCTCTGTCTCCGTTTCACCTGATCCCACACTCTCCCACCTATGTCTCTCCTTCCCACTTGGGTCCTTTACTCTCGCGACACTTCCCTCCTCCTGTGCTCGGCTGCCCCTCTCCGGCTACGAGTCTATCCTCCACCGTCCTCGACAATATTCTCCTTCAAATTTCAAATGTCGACCAGCGATAAAAGAATGCTCTTACGTGGATTAAAACGAGCGTTCGTTCATCGTTCGTCAACTGGTAGCCACCAATCTGGTAGTCTCTCGCTCCAAATTCAAGCGACTAGAGCATTCGTAGAGCATTAGTTCGGTAAATCTGATATCGAGCAAAATTTTCTTCTAATAACTGGAGTCGTGAACGAACGATCCAGTTATTCGAATAAATAGCGAGGTAATTCTACCGTATTCCGCTTTGGCTTCGATTCTGTCTTCAGCATCCATTCTGTGCCTCCTCGCCTTGGACTCTGTCCCTCTTCCTCCGTCACCTTCTCCCCGTCGATGTCCCTTTTCTTCGCGGTTCTTGCCTGTCTCCGTTCGAACGGAGGCTGGCCGGCATTTTTTCGTCTTCTTTCCACGGTTTCCAGCCGTTCGACTAGGAACATGCGTGTCGTGCGTGCGTGCGTCGAGTCCTATCGAGAGGCGCGTCACGCGCTCGGGACTCGTCCCTCGGTCACGAGAAACGACTTGCGGGACCCCGCGAGGGAAGGAATATCACGGAGTCCGGGGGCCGCTCAAGGGAGAAAAAACAGCCCCCGGCGGCGCTGCTTCGTGTCAGCCGGGAGAGACGAGGTCGAACGGAAAAAGAACGGGCAGGGACACGGGGAGACGCGGGGCGGGGCTGGACGGAGCTGGAAAATTTACGGCTGCTCGATTATCGGTCCATCGATGCACGCTCGGATTACACGCGCTCCAATTTTAGCCAAGCGTTTCGACAATCGAATCCCCCATCTTCGAACTTCGAAACTCATCTGCGTGGATCAGAGTTTAGTTAGCGTTTGATATCGAGACGTACAGAGGCTGGATGTTTTCGTGGTCGAGACCAGAGGCAGCGACATGTTTCCCCGTGGCGCACGCGTTCCACGAGGGAGATTGCATCCCCGGATGTTCCGGTTAATTGGGAAGAGGCCGGGGCGTTTTTAACGCGAACGCTCGGCGCGGATCGGCTAACGAGTAGTGCCGGCGTCAGAGGCTTAATTACAGGGCGTGGCGGATGTGGCGCCAATGCTCGGCAAATACTTCGCCTCTGGGAATGAAATTAATCTGCATTAAAGGGAACGCTAGAAACGCCGGCGCGATGCCGTCCAGCCTAATAACTGATAATGAGGATAACGCGACCTCCGAGGGATGCGGATAGATTCGCAAACAACACCTGGGAAAAACGCCAATTTTCTGTGCCGGGTGAACCGGTGCAAAATTTGAAATTTCTGATTAAGAAAAAATGTTGACAAGTATGTCAAATTGTAGATACGTGTTTCACATTAGCGTGGAGGAAAAATGACAAAGTTGACGTGGTCTATAAATTATTCTCGATAGAGGCACAGATTGCCGTGCTTCGGAGCCGAATGTACGTATCGGATCACATTGAAAAAAGGTTTAGAACTTGGAGAGCGTGGAGTACTTACAAATATAGATGAAAGATGTCCGCCTGACATGGTCCATAAATTAACCCTAAGAGAGGTACAGCAGGCTTTATGGAGGCTCAATATTTAAATGAGACATTTGATGCGAAATGGACAGGAAGCGTCCAGTTGAATGGCCACCATGATCTCCAAGACGTGGAATCTTCTGGTAGCCGGCTTAATAGCAATACATACAAACTTTAACTTCCTCGCTTGACGTTAATGACTTACCACAGTGGCGCCGTATAGAATAGGTACTAAAATCTTTTGGTATCGGACGAAATCCAAATACGAATTTAAATGGTCAGAAAAGGGCAAAGAAGAGACACGGGGGTAATAATATTAACTACTTTCGGAAAACGATACCGTAGAAAAAGTGTTCTATAAATCTTTGCGGTTTATATGAACGGGAACGCCCCTAAATGAAGAGGAACGACTTCAATTAGTCCAACGAGTTATATTCGCGCGGTCGACTAATATAATTCTCTCCCCTCGATTATAGAGAAGCAAAATGAACGACTATCTGCCATTAAATTCCATCCGAGACCGTCGGAAAATATCGTCTCCATTTCGAAACACATTCGCGTTGCGGACGCGATCATAAATCTATCCGTGGCGGCAAGTACGTCGAACGAGCAAAAGAAATTCGGCCATTTGCTGGCGACACGCACCTCAATTCGTCCGCCAAAACGGATCTGTCGATCGTCCCGCGATACGCGCGCTTATCCGCCCAGTTAAGCTCCGTTCCCACCAGCGACCAGCTATTTATGGCGGCTTCGTACTTTACGAAACGAACGACAGTCGCGTTTCTTAAATGGATCCCAGTCGAATCGAGTGAAAATCTACTACGACCGATCGAACTAACCCAGACACTATGAATGAAACCGGGTATCGAAAAGTCGCTGACGCTGGTGGAAAGCGACCTTAACGATCTCAAAAACGACCTCGATTTCCAGCTACGTATCGGGAATACGGGATCTCGTCAAGGACAGCGCGCTACCGTATCGGACCCGGAATCGAGCGGCCATAGATCTCGCGAAACTTCAACGAGATCCCCCCCGATCCAGTCGCTAGATCCGTCTAATATGGCCGGCCTCGCGGAAAGCATACATTAGCGGCCGGAACGAAGTGGTATCGCTTCACTCGTTAATTATCCTTTAACCGTTCGCCATGTGAGACGATCGTTTAGCAGAATCGTCGACGCTAAGTTAGGAATAATCGATCCCTTCGCAGAGGTGTTTTCGAACCGCGGCGTTTTAAGTTTAATAGCCTGGCTCCGTGTTCTCTTAAACGTTCACGCTAATTGCTGTTTGACGAGAGTAATGCGGCCTGGCGAGCGCTCTCGTTCCTGGCTGCCGCTGCCAGTGGTTTGTTTACGTCCTTTTGAGATTGCGAGGATAATGCCCCGTTCACGCTCGCGGCGAAGTGTCTTAATGCAACTTCGACGCGTAACATCGAACTGCTGCTGGTAAACTGGCTGCCAGGCGATCGCGTGGCTACCAGTCCGTTTGGTAATGTGTTTGTTGAGCTTGGTAAATGAAGGTCAGGAGGGTGAAAAAGGAAATTAGTACCGTGAAATTGCTGTAAATGGGGTCATCGATTTCAATTAACGTGTTTTCGTACGTTCGAACGGAAAATGATACGCGAGAGTCCGGCTGGAACGCAAATAAGCTCGCTCGTATTCGACAGTTTTATTCATTTAGCGCGAGAATTATACTCGATATTATTTATTCCCCATTTTAAAACCGACTGCTCGATACGATCGTGGAACTCATTTATGTTGCAATCCAATACAAAAAATATCTACATTTTCAGTGATGTACCACGACGGTTATAGGTCACGCGATGAACAGTGAAATCTTATAGCGACAGTGTCATTCGGTGCGTCCCTAAAAACGGTTGAAAAGGGCGGTCCGCGTCCACTGTCCCCAAACGCGGCAATAAAGAAGGTCGGCGAATTTCGTTCGTCCCCTTAAAAGCCAGCGTCCTCGGATCATTATCACGACCGAGGACAGCTATCGACCAGACCTTCGAATTTTTACGGTCGTGGATTATATTATAGCGCTTCTCACGTTTCTCGATAGGCAGCCAGAAAAGAACTACCTCCCCAAGACAGTCCTTGCCCTTTCCCACCTTGTCCCCCTGTTAAACAAGGTATTCCACTCGGTTTTATCATAGAATTTCACATAAAATACTCTAATACTATCGATACCCTTATGATACTAAAATATTTTCGTGATAAACGTCCGCAGGGAACCCAGAAGTATCCAAACGAAATACGAAATCCTAAAAGATAGGCAATATTTAGGATTTTCTTCCAGCGATTTATTAAACCCAAGGTTTCTTCGGTTATTGACTCTCGACGTAATTGCCATGCATTGAAATCACCGAAAACGCATCGATGAAACGCAGGACTAGCGTTTATATTTGCATTCATAATTTTATTAAAGGGAGACCAGGAGTCTCGAAAACACCGATATAAATTTATCGTAAAAGAAAACAAAATATCTCCTCTGGAGTAAAGTTACCAAATTCCAAGTTCCAAATACCTAGTTTGTTTACTCGACGATATCCTTAATTCTCGTACTACCGTAGAATTCTGTGGCTCGAAAAAGGTGCAGGGAATATTTCAGGCGATAATGTTAAGTGCAGCGTTCGAACCAACGAATTTTACTCGATCGTCGACTTATTTTATCATTTCCCCCGCGGATTCGGCGTCTCCGCGCGCACGCCAACAGCATTAATCGCGATAATCCGGTTGGCTAATAACGTACGGTGTTTATGGCACGTGGCCCGACGCGCTCGCAATATTGTAACCCCGAATTACTGTAAAACGGCATTGGACAAAAGCACGACGCCCCCAAATCGGCTAATTGCCGGCTCCGTAGCGTCTTATATCCGGTTACCGGGAGTTTCCGTGCGGCAGCGACCGAGTTCGACGATGCTCGACACGGTAAAACACGAGGAGTATTCGCGGCGCTCGTTAAATCGGCACGTTCGCAAAGCCGAAACGATGTCGAGGATAAAAATGTGCTAACGATAATCTGGCCTGATTGCTTCTTTCGAGGCCTCGGGATAAGCGAGAGAGTCGAATGAGAATGAAAGGAGGGAGGAAATGAGTGACGGAGGCTATATTGTGGCGCGAGAGTAGCGTGCATGCAACTTTCGAAAACGTCTTCTGGGCACCTCGTGGGCACAAGAAACGATTCCTCGATTCCTGAAACCGTATTGGATAACAGTAGCCGGCAATAAATTACGGTAACGTTTGCAAGTGTGTTTTATCAACGTAAACGTTACGACGCGACGTTTAAGTCTTTGGTACGATTTATAGGTAAAAGAGCGCTCGTGAACCGAAGTTTCAAATTCTCTATGATTTATACGAAACAATTTACAGGAGCCTAAATTTTAAGTACGCGGATATACTTTTCTTTTGAGTAAATTTTAATTGAATTCTTAGATAATGGATGGATTCTTTCTTGGATACTTAATCGTTATAATTGTATAATATATTTTCGTAGTCTACTTTTGAATTTGATCTCTCTTATTATAGATTAAAGACAACCTTCTATATTCGGAGCTTCGTTTGCTTCGATACGCATAAATTTCGTCACTGATATAAGAGGCTTCTTCCAATCTACGAGATTTACAATTAATTAGTTTCTTCTAGAAAATAATCAAACTCGAAGAAGTCGACTATCTTGAGATTGCATCTTTCTCGTATCGAGCCCTCAAAAATTTAATTAACTTCACCGCCTATCAATCGTCACTATCGCCAATTCCATCGATAGCCTCGTTGGAAAAGCATTAATCTCGAAAACAATTATCCCAGCTATAAAATATTGCACCGTTCGGATTTTAATTTTCGAAAATTCCACCGATCCCGCTATATTACGCGTTTGTTTCTGCGAGTACGATTCTAGAAAAGAGCAAAACTCGCTCCCACGTATTGAACTTGATCTCACCGCTGGGTGCGATCAAAATCGGTCGATCGAAATCTCACATCGGCGAACCGCGAGCGTAAGAAAGAGGATGAAAATGGAGGAGACGGGGCGAGCGCGGGACAGAGCTGGACGAGGTGAAACAGAAAGAGAGCAGAAGGCCGCGAAAACGATGTCAGCACGAGCAGACAAACGGAGGCGGGGGCAGAGAAAGAGTTTCAACCGGGCTCGGTTTTCTCCTCGGCCCTCCGCGATCGCGATCGAGGAGATCGCTGGACCAGCAGTAGCCAGTCGAGGAACGGAGAATAAAAATTCTCCAACGATCTCGTGCCAAGGGATGTTCGATTTTCTAAAAAACGTGAAATCAATGTACACGATAAATATGAAAATTGCATCCCCCCACTAATAGGGTTAAAAACATTTAAAGAAAAAACGCTGTACGTATGGAACACTCTGTACAATTGACCCCGTGGCCTTCGATCGAGCCTCCCTCCCTTCTTTCGATAAGTACTAATAATACTCCCGAACTGTTTGCCGTGGACACGCCATTAAGGCGATTATCGAACGAAACTCTCCAAAGACTGAAATTCCGGAGTACGTTTCGGGTACTTGTTTCGTACGGGAGAAAGTCCGCGAGGTTTCGATCCCCCTAGTACGCGAAGCTTGATCCCGACTGAAAGAATTAATGGCCGTGGCTGGACATCGCCAGCCGAAGAAAGAGAGCGCGGCTGGTCTCCAACGACGGATTCCGCCTCTTTCCTCGAAGCGCGCGGAACATACATTGTCGAGGATCGGTTGTGTGCCCATACAGCGTCGGATTTCACGTGGCGTTTGCGGTTCCTCGGGAATGGATACTCGGTTATGGGTTACGGTTACGAGCGTTCGCGTACCGGCGAAGCCGCGCCGCGAAATGTGGCACGGTTTAACCGTGAACGATGGAAATTACACCGGGGTGAAGTGCGTCGTGGAATTTCGCGCACGAAATTGCGGTTATCGCAACGGCTTTCTTACCGGCCGACCATTCTTACATCTCAATTAGGAGACCCCGACGCGGCCGTGCGTTTCATCATCGGCCATTTCCTCCGTGCTCCTCGATAACTTATTGCCCCGGCGTCTAGCCGTAATCGCTGGAATCGAAATCGGCGTCCCAATCAACTTCGATCGTTTCATCTCGAGAGACGAATAATTTACGGAAACTTTAACAGACCAGTGCCCCTCAACCTCCACGTCCCAAGGATTTTAATGCTCTCTTCGACACGATACAAGGTCAAGCTGATTTTTAAGTATAACATAAGTAGGTGCTCCAGAAAATATCTCTAATCGACTAGCGTAAAAACGAACAGAGACTGCCTGTAAGAAGATGCAAAACGCCATAGGATGCAAATACATTTGAGCCGTACGATGCTCCGTGGAACAGATCGTAGACCGCGATGGTTTAAAACGACGACACGCAGGATTTGACACCAATAATCTGGCGTCCCGGACTCCAAAGAGCCAATATCGATGAACCCCGAGTGGAGAAACTCAACACCGACTACGCCTGAATCGGGACATTCGATATCGATGGCTTCGGAGTCGAGAGATCCGACATTATATGCTCTAGCTTCTTAGTATGGAGACCTAATAATGACGATTACGGATCGGAGAAACTTGATACCGATGTCCCTCGCGCCCCCAGACCCCCACATCGTCGAACTCTAATTCGAAGAATCTGACATCGAACAAAAATTTATCGAGGCTTATCGCGGACCTGCCATCGACAACCTTTTCTCACCCAACCCTGTACTGATGAACCTGGCACTGACAAATCCCAATTCCAAACAATCTCGAACCAAAACTACACAAGAACTAACAATCCTCCTGAAAGATCCTCAGAAATTCCATAATCGACGACGTCGCGCCAACGAATCCCAAATGTAGCAGCCGTGACATCGTCAACTTCGTGGCCAAACGACCTGCCATCGACTCTCTCCGCCTAAACGGAGTCCGTATCACCTACCTTCACCTCGACAGCGACTGCGGACTGGTGAAAAATATCGTTTACAAAGTGCAACGGATATTGTATGCACGCCAGACGTCTTTCATCGTGTGGGACGTTCCGAAGACCAGGAGAACCGGGCAACGAGCGTGTCGCAGCTGCAGCTGCCGCGATCGCGTAGGATTCGTCGCGAGTACATAAAGCGTGACAGTCCGTTTCGCCCGGCGAAAGACCCACGCTCTCCACCGAGCGTTCATTTGCACGCTAGCCACCGAAGCGCGTGACGCGCGGTTTCTCATAAACTCGTTCGTGTATCTGTAATGCATCGGGCCCTATCAGAGAGTGAGCAATTACGCTAGCGACCGGTGGATTCTTTTTCGTCCGCGGATCGCGAATGCGCGCGCGCGCGCCGCGGCGATCACGCGAAATTGCGAGATAAATTGGCTCGGACGTAATCGGAAACTTAATAGCCTCGATTAACCGTCGACGAGCAAATTACGCTCTTACAGCGGTGACGACTTGGTTGATTTTGCTTAGAAATCGAGTTACATGCTTCCGTCATTTTTTTGTCTACGATTCTCCCGGTTCATCCAGAAGGCGAGCGTTGCAATCGCTATCGGTAGAACGCGGAGACCAGGAAACGATTATGGCTGTCCACGCCGTAGAAAGTACACTGCGTCGATATTCGCTGACAGTTTGGAGCTTACCACTCTGACCGCGTTGATATTTGGATCGATACAGTCTGAAAGCTGTGGCCAGCCGAGTGTGATTAAGCGTGACGGTGAAAGTTAATTTATTTCGGGCGTAAGTGGTACCCATTACAAATTAAATGTGACGGGTTTGTATTTTAATTTCACTCGTTTGGAAAAATCGTTTAGCACCGGCTGGCATAGAAAAACCTTTTCGATGGATCGATAAGAAACGTTGACGTTGAAGTACTGGTTATTGATACTCGACTAACGAGGGATTTATTCAATGAGCAATTTTGATAGAAACTTTACGCGACTAATAACTTGTCTTTTTCCGATTGCAGTAATTTGAGAAAATCCTTCGACGGTCGAGATGCGAAATTCCAGACTGGACGATATCGATCGTTGCATCCTCGATAAGTCGAAAGTCTCGAAACCTCGGACCACACAGGACAGTAGTCGATAATGAAGAAAACTGTTCGAGGAATTTTATTCGCGTATTACCAACCGAACCTTCTTGTTTCTGGGAAGAAACAATAAACGACTTATATGAATAAACCTTTCACCACAGACGAGATATAAGAGAAAACCTTTCACCCAATGTATTTTTTCGGCTCATTTTTCTGGAGCTCTAGAGCAGTGTGGCCAGATCGGGCATAATTGAGACATAATTATGGACGAAATATTAAAAATGAATAATATATTAAATATTGTCAAATATTGGACGTGGTGCAAAACTGAATCAATCTATTGTTCGTATTATTCATAAACAACAAGATGTTAATTACTGAAAGACTTTCTTATATTACTTCTAACTGTGATAAAAATAATTATAATGTTTATGTTTTGTTATTCTTTTATATTCCTAGTAATAAATAATGATTTATGCAAAACTTGTGGTCACTTATGCTCCTTACTGTATGTCTTATTGTACCGATTATCCGCGATGTTCAATTAACATTTATTTTTTTATTTCCTAGTCTTGAGATACACTCCTTCAAAATGGAACAAAATGTTAAAAAGGTCGTGCATTAAATTTTAAGAGGATCCTTGTAAGAAGGCTTTAATCTTCTACTTGGTCGTGGTTTTAACGGGTCGTTGGTTATTCGCTGGTCAGCAACGATTAGGTAATGGTCATCGATGGTCAACAGTGAGGCTGACATCAAGATCAGAGGTCCAGGAATCCAAAAGGTAGGGCCAACCGAAATAGTTGTTCGGTAGACCAAATTGTCTTTAACTGTCAACTTGGTCTCCGTCTCCCCACTCTTCCACCTCAGGAAGAGGTATAAAGGATCACTGCTAGCGTACTCTCTCAGTACCCCTGGGTCTCCCAGGGGGATCGGGTCTCGCGAATTAGTGAAATGGGCTGACTACTGATGACCAGGACTGACCAGGACTGACCAGGACTGACCAGGACTGACCAGGACTGACCAGGACTGACCAGGACTGACCAGGACTGACCAGGACTGACCAGGACTGACCAGGACTGACCAATGCTGACCAGGACTGACCAGGACTGACCAATGCTGACCAATGCTGACCAATGCTGACCAATGCCGGGCCGTAGTGAGTAACAGCCAGAATCAGTGAGTTGAATATGATTTTTATTTCTCCGGCCCCATGTCGGTTAGGATGAAACGTCCTAACCGACATGGGTGACTGGTTGTATACGTGTTCTCTTTGGCAAGTGTAATGACCGCGTGAGTAGTAACACATGTATATTGTTTTATCTTCGGATATTTTGCTTAAACTTGGAATCTTCTTGCATACCGCGATTTTTGAGATGACAAATGTCATAGTAGATTCAATTATTTGAAATTTGACACTCATTTTAAAATGAATATATAACGAGTACATACATCAATTTCTCTCGTCCGCTCGTTCTCTGGTTCTCGCTTTCCGAGATTATGTCTCGACTGAAAGGACCAGAGAGTTTTGCTCGATCACCTCTGTTTAATGGAATGAAACACGTGATCACCTGTGTAGTAGGTCTGATAACTCTAACCGCTTCAACCCCGGTGCAGCTTGGTTCAGCTTAAGTGAGGCCTTGGCGGAGGGATTATTCTCCTCTTTATCCGGAAAAGAGCATAACCGACGTCGAGAAGTCTTGACTCAGGTCCTTTCTCAGTACTAAGTCGGGTCCCTTTGTAATCGTGTGTTCTCTGGGACCCGGCGGTGTACGTAGAGAAGTAGAGTGACCAGTTTCAACTGTGACTTGCTTTTCTGATAATCAAGGCCGGGGGGGATCAATTTGATACCCACACTCACTGCACGCTATGAGCACGCGTCGCGTCGCGTCGCGTTTTATTTAAGCGTGCGATGTTTTTGCACGCCGCGATTTTTAGTATGACAAATATCGTACCGCCGATCGAAAGTAGAGAGTAGAGTAGATTCTAATATCTTTTACTTGTAATTATATTCATCTTAAAATTAGTGTCAAATTTGTAGTTTCCGATTGTTCATTATATTTTTAAGTAATTAAATTCACTTTCATGATTAATTTGACGACTTGGGTATCTTCGATATCGAGGATAACCAAAGTCTTTCTTTACTTATTAAAATATATCATTAGATTTATGTGCAAGAAGATATTTCGCGACGAATACATTGTAGAATCAAAGTAACATATGTATATTATGTACTATTTTCACTTTGTCACTGCACTTGCCTGTAGTTGTAGTATCTGTAGTTTTACGAATGTCAAATTGTTGTTTGTTCTATTTCTAATCTATTAAATAAATTTCTGTTACAGGGGATATTTCTATGAAAGTTCTAGGTTTACAGAAGTAAGAATTAAGAATTGTTACAATTTTGTTTCATATTGTTTTGTTTGTGTTTCAGGAAATCATCGTGGGATAAACAGAAAATACATCAGAAACATCAAGGAAGTACATATTTTCATGTCTTTTGTTAAATAATCAAATAGGTAGGATGTAAATTAATTTAGATTTATAGTTAGGCAGGAATTTAGTTGTTTGTGTTAGCTATTCTATCAGGCAGGCTATATTTTGGTCTACTTCTCTGTTTTGTTGATGGGCATTTACAAATTCTTTCTCAGAAAACTCTTTTGTTGGTTGCTTCCTTCGTTGGTTGCAATTTCAATTAACTATTATGTCAGGCAGGGTTCCATTTAAATACAAACTCTCGTTTTGGTTAAAATACTCTCTTCGTTGGTTGTGCACCTTTCACAGGTTGCACTTTCGTTTGTTGCTTCCTCGACCAACGATCGTTGGTCACAGAAGTTCTTTATTAATGGAGGGTGGATGGGATTCGGTTAGGGTGGATCTCCATTCGCAGCAACCTCCACGTGGTGAGATCTGGGTAATATTATTTAGCTTTTAATCAATAATCGTATTATTCTTAGCTGGGTAATGCAATTATTAATTAAAAACTAAATAATATTAGCAAATTGGCTGCGATCCGCTTTGCATAGAACATCATAAATATAGAGCTTCTTTGCTAGATTAGCTTTGATTCTCATTGATTCATCACAGATTCTAGAGTATTGTCTCAGACGAGGTATACCAGTAGATCTTTCCCCCAGTGTATTTTTTCGATCCATTTTTATGCGGTCTCGAAATCCCATTACCGTTTTCATGTCACTCGCAACGTTACCAACAGATTTAGAAATAAACGAAAGAGGAAGCGAGACAGAAAATGAAATTACATAAATTTCAGTATTTTTTAAGGGAATGAAAGCTGTACGGTCCAAAATTAAGCATCTATCGATTAATTTCATTGGAGAAATCAATCGATTAAGATTATTTAAAGATTTCAAGATTATTAAAATACGTAAGGATGTACCTCATTGACAACTGCACCGAAAATCTTCTATTTTTTATTTTAAATTGTAATACATCAGGCTGTTTCGTGATGCTGATGCACATACTACCAGTGTTATACTTGAGGCATTTTATACGTCGCAACTCTACATCAAAAGAAACGCGACCAGTGATTATTATACGCAATGCTACACCAAAAATAAACACGAGGCATATAACCGATCGCAACTCTAAACGTAATCAAAGTCGGTAAATTGTATTTGCAACGCGATAATATCTACATTTCGCAGCACTAATGCAATCCGAGATCAGTTCTTATACGCAATCTACTCTGAAAGAAAACGCGAAAAATTATTTATCGTTCGCAACTCTAAAGTTATCCATAAAACTAATTATTTGCAAAGATAACTAGACAAGCAACGCGAATAATTTGTACTTCGTAACGCTAATAGCAAACCGGTATTAATTCTTATTCGTAACACTACTCTGAAAGCAAACGCGAAAATATTCATCATTTGCAACGCTAAAAGTAATCGCGATAAATTCAAATTATGCGCAACGCTATTTTTAAAACAAACGCGATCATTTGAATTTCGCAACACTAATGCAAAGCACGATCTGCCCCAAAATACTGGCTGTTGATCTGAAAAACTACAAATACTACAAATACAGGCGAATATAGTGACGCAGTAGGAACATGGAATGACTTTCCATCCTCATCCGAAGATGAAGATGAAGAACCATTTGTTGCAGCCCACTCTTGAAACAATTTGTCAGGGCCTCTTCGACTCCATCGAGTCTCTTCTTTCTTCGGCGGTCCTGCCAAAGCCTGAAACTTAAGCCTAGGCTCGAGATCCGCGCAATACGTTGTCGGAACCATTGTGGAGAAACTCGAGCGGGACGAGCGATTCGGGGAACCTACCGCGAACGAACGCGACCGCGAAGAGCGACTGTAAAGCCGCGCGATTCCAGGAATCGAAAGTAAAACCAAAATAAACGATACAATCCGTTTGGTTCGGCTAACCTTTCGACTCCTCAAATCGAACTACAGGCACAGGACCTGTACAGTCCTGCCCTGACCCTACCTACTTACATCTAACACACATACCAGAAAGCAAGTTACCTACCTACCTAACCCTATATTTAAAAAATTGCAAAACTCATTCTCGCAAACATACGCTCCACGGTCCTCACACATAATGTCCGGGCGCAAAAGCCTACACTAGGGAGGACGCCCCGGGGTGCCTCCGACACCCGAACATTCCACACAACATTCACACTCTAATGTGTACGTACCAAATCCTGAAATCAACTGACAAAGGCTAGTGATCATTGCGTATCTTTATTATATGTCAATGAATCATTAATAAAGTATGTTATTCTTCGAATTAAATAAATTATTGTATTATTGTATAAATGATCGTGGTCGAATTTCTTTAGTTTATCGCTCAAGATCAAAAAGTTAATCATTAAATATTTTGTACTACGATGTACGTGTATGCAACAAATATGTTCAAGATCAAATAAAATTATCTTTGCAAATTGTAATGAATTTTTTAAACGACGTAATTCCACAGCCTAACCACAATCACACACATGTGGCAATTACGTCGCGCACGATACACTAGCGCAATGTTAGTCGCATATTTATATTATTAGATATTTTTATTAATTAAGTCATCGTGCCCATTGCTTTCACTCACGGAAGTAGCACCTGGGCACTTGGGTGAGATTAAGCAACGAACACGGAAAGGTATCCTGAAAATCCTGAACTAGAAAAATGGTTAAAGTAAATACTAGCGTATGACAAAATAATAGTTATTTATTCTTATTACTGAACTTTCTATTTGTAATAAATAAAGAGCAAAAGTTTAATATACATTAATAATGAAAAATATCATTAGTAAAGAAAATTATTCTGTTTAAAATTAAATTATTAAAGACTTTACAATAAAATAATTTACTTTCAAAATTGAAGAAAAAAGTATTCAAGCAAAGTATAGTTAAATATTTAACACTTGAGCAATTCTGTCGTCAAAGTGTATTTTATAAGGATGGAAATAGTACATAATGCATGTTTCTTTGACTCAAGAATTTACCCATCGCGAAATGTCTTTTTGTACATAAATTGAAACATCAAATTTATCAATATGTAAGACTTTGGTATCTTCCATACAAAGCCATCAAGTTACATTTAAATGTGTGACATGAACAGTTTAAAAAACAATCAATATTCAGCATTAATAATCATCATTGAATATATGATGTAATTACAACTCAAAGAATTTCCATATTCAATTTATATTTTATTATAATTAATTTGTATTATAACCATTAGCTACTCTATGTTATATTTTCATGTCATATTAAAAATCGCGGAGTACAAAAAGACCCTAGCCTGAACTACAAAATAAAACAATGTACATATGTATGTTCCTACGCACGGGTACAAAAAATACCCGCGGTCACTATATTCGCCAAAAATACTAAGTATACAACTGGTCACCCGTGTTGATTCGGATATTTCATCCTACAACATGATTGGGGACCAGAGGAACACAAATAACATGCGACTCACCAATCTTTGACTACGTCGACGTAATATGTACCTCTACGACGATGATGATGATACTGCCCCGTGAATCGCATCAGCGAAGTCATCTGCGTGGTCCTGCTGGTTTCCAGGATGGAAGGACAAGATCCATAGTCTGTGAAGTACAAGAAAACAATTATAACCTAACGTACAAATTATAAATATTTCATAATTTAATATAAAACACTCTATGTTCGAAACTATTCACAGATTTTTGATAATTTAAAAAATTTTGAACAGATAACAAAATTTGAAAATATCATTTTTTTTTCTAAACGCGCGAAGAATAACGTAGGGTGATACTTACATTTTTTACTCGTAGACTTTCGCCCAATACATGCTTCTCTTCAATGATACACTGACTCTACACCGGTAACGAATAATGTTAATGTTTAAAGGAAAAATTAAAAAAGAAATATTAAACTAACGCGACCGAAAATCAAGTTCGACGAACAAGTGAATCTACTGTCGCGATTCGTAAAACAAAAAGAGCCCCGATGCTCTGGACAAAATTTACAACTGCGCAATATAAACTGACTCGACCATCGCGTCTAAAATATAAACGAAACTCTACTTGAAGCTACTACGCTTCGAAAAACACTAAATTATACTACGAAACAACCACTGATTCTACTGACCGCTTTGCGCACGGTCATCAAAATTTCTGAAAAAAAAAATTGAGGTTAGAAAGAAGAAATAATTCAATAATCACACAGGCCTGTCGATTTAATACTAAATTTTAATGCTAAATTAACAAGGAGACACGAATATGTAAAAATATATAAATTCATACTAACTTGATTTTAACAAAGTAGATTCTGCCAATATTCGATTCCAAACTTCGATTTGAGATTTCCACGCAACATGCCGTCTGTTGCATGCCGGTCGCGTTCCTTCGAGTTGAATTGCAGTAATCAGTCTGCAACAGTAATAAAACAGATATTACGATTAAATGCATTAAAATCAATGTATCTGTATGCTAATAACGCGTCAACTGAACTCGAAATAAGATCTATGTGTTGATAATTTCGTATAGAGATATCACAATTGACGACGATTACATATCTATGGAAGAACGCGTGCGAAACACATTAAACACTTTTCGCGATTCCGGCTGACTTTACAGTAGAAGCGCGTTAATATTAAATGAAAGCACCAACAAAGAATAACGGAGAGCACTACGAGCGATTCGGAACATTTAGATTACAATAAATAAAACATACGTACCTAATTAGACGCGAAGCTGTCAATGCACTTCATCTCACCAGTTTCCAAAGAACGAATGACGAATGCAAACGACACGAGACGTTAACGGCTGGCTGAAGGGTAGGGTTAGGTAGTCACATAGTCTCGTCGCGATTCTCGATGTGCATCTTCGAAAGAAAGGTTAAACCTTATATCTCGAATAACTGAAAATAAATAAAGTAAATATATGAAGTAAATGAAATTAATACGAAGAGATATCACACAAACAATTAATTAATGATCTATGATAAATATCGATATATTATACTGTTCATAGGGAACTCGATTGATCGAAATATGTACTTATTAATATGTAAATATATTCATTTTTAATTGAAATTTTAATAAATGCTTTTCATATATGTGAATGCAACAACAATAGACAAATAATATGTATAAAATATACAAATATATTAATGTTTTACGATATTATTCTTTTGCGGCATACGACTCCCACTAAATACTGTTCCTGTCTGTTACTTGTCTGTACCTATTTCTATTGTATTCTATAATATTCTTTAAAACTAATTTTATTCTTACCATTGTTAGCATTCCTAAGCCAAGGACAATGTTGCGATACGTTTCTTATCTTTTGAAAGCTCGGTCCAGCTGTGTTTATATTCTCGACTTCACCTTGGAGATGCGCTCATGAATTCCTGGTCTGCGTGACAGAAACACTGTTGTTTTATGCGTCTATACTACGCATTGTCTGTGCCCTTAATCCGTGTGTTACGAAAAAATATCGCGTTCGGCGTCTACGTCACACTTCGTTTATGCCTGCAGAAGACTTCTTACCAAACTGTGCCAAGTTCAATGTTATCGACACTGCGTCAAGAAGGTTGGTAATCTAGTGAGAATTAAAATAAATATCTTTAGAAAATTTAGTAGAAACAAGAGAAACTTTTATATGAAAAACTGATTGAAATTTAGATTGAAAGTTAATATTTACCCATTATATGGTTAGAATTAATATATTTCAATTGATCTAGTTACTTATGCGACCAATAACAGATCGATATTAGATGAGCCAATGACAGCTTCTCTTTGTAACGTCACAGTAGTATAAAGATTATAAATCATTAATTAATTGTTTGTTTGATATCTTTTTATATTAATTTTATTTACTTCACGTATTTATTTTATTTATTTTCAATTCTACGAGATATAAGGTATAACCTTTCTTTCAAAGATACATATCGAGAGTCGAGACGGACTACGTGACTCCCTCACCCCACTCCCCACTCCTTGCGCAGGAGACGCGTCTGATCCTGTTCGTCATTCTTCGTGTGGAAAGTGGTGTGATAAGTGCGTTGACAGCTCCGCGTCTAATTAGGTATGTATTTTTTATTTTTAACCGTTTCTGTTCTCTTGATCGTTCTCCATCGATACATTTAAACGATATTAATAAGTGTGTGTTAACAAATTTGTGTTTTATTTCCGTTAAAACCCGTAATTACAATTCAAACACATGAGACGCTCAACTACGGTCAAACGCATTTTTCATTTTTAACCGTTTCTCGTCTCTTCGTCATTCTCCATCGATTCAGAATGACCATTTATTCAATATTACTAAGTGTCTGTTAACAAATTCGTGTTTTATTACTGTTATAGTTCGTAATTACAATTCAACCACATGAGACTCTCAACTGCAGTCAAACTACGGTCACGCAATAGACGCGACACCATAATGCTTTGAGAGTTTGTGAACATGTTTCGACAGGAAACCTGTATCTATGCGAAAAAGAGTATTTGGCGATGCCCACGTGCGAAAAATGTAAGTATTCTTCATATTTTGTTCCGAATACTGTTAAATAAAATTGTTTTATTCAAATTTACTAACATCAAGTTTTCAGATACGGTAAAAACCCTTTCGGTAAAACATTTACTCTTTCTTTCTACAGGATCCTGACATCTCATCATCGTTCTTGTGGATTCAGAGAAACTCGACGATGATCTCGCTGCTGACTTTGATGCTGACTTCGTTGCTAACTTCGCCGATGACTTCGCTGGTGACTTCTGCTAGGCAACATCGTCGTCCGGGTGCCCGCATTCTACACTTGGTGAGTCGCATGCTATTTTGTTTCCTCTGGTCCCCAACCATGTTGTAGGACGAAAGGTCCGAATCAACACGGGTGACCAGTTGTATACTTAGTATTTTTGGCGAATATAGTGACCGCGGGTATTTTTTGTACCCGTGAGTAGAAACATACATATGTGCATTGTTTTATTTTGTAGTTCAGGCTAGGGTCTTTTTGTACTCCGCGATTTTTAATATGACATGAAAATATAACATAGAGTAGCTAATGGTTATAATACAAATTAATTATAATATAATATAAATTGAATATGGAAATTCTTTGAGTTGTAATTACATCATATATTCAATGATGATTATTGATGCTGAATAATGATTGTTTTTTAAACTGTTCATGTCTCACATTCAAATGTAACTTGATGGCTTTGTATGGAAGATACCAAAGTCTTACATATTGATAAATTTTATGTTTCAATTTATGTACAAAAAGACATTTCGCGATGGGTAAATTCTTGAGTCAAAGAAACATGCATTATGTACTATTTCCATCCTTATAAAATACACTTTGACGACAGAATTGCTCAAGTGTTAAATATTTAACTATACTTTGCTTGAATACTTTTTTCTTCAATTTTGAAAGTAAATTATTTTATTGTAAAGTCTTTAATAATTTAATTTTAAACAGAATAATTTTCTTTACTAATGATATTTTTCATTATTAATGTATATTAAACTTTTGCTTTTTATTTATTACAAATAGAAAGTTCAGTAAAAAGAATAAATAACTATTATTTTGTCATACGCTAGTATTTACTTTAACCATTTTTCTAGTTCAGGATTTTCAGGATACCTTTCCGTGTTCGTTGCTTAATCTCACCCAAGTGCCCAGGTGCTACTTCCGTGAGTGAAAGCAATGGGCACGATGACTTAGTTAATAAAAATATCTAATAATATAAATATGCGACTAACATTGCGCTAGTGTATCGTGCGCGACGTAATTGCCACATGTGTGTGTTTGTGGTTAGGCTGTGGAATTACGTCGTTTAAAAAATTCATTTCAATTTGCAAAGATAACTTTATTTGATCATGAACATATTTGTTGCATACATGTACATCATAGTACAAAATATTTAATGATTAACTTTTTGATCTTGAGCGATAAACTAAAGAAATTCGACCACGATCATTTATACAATAATACAATAATTTATTTAATTCGAAGAATAACATACTTTATTAATGATTCATTGACATATAATAAAGATACGCAATGATCACTAGCCTTTGTCAGTTGATTTCAGGATTTGGTACGTACACATTAGAGTGTGAATGTTGTGTGGAATGTTCGGGTGTCGGAGGCACCCCGGGGCGTCCTCCCTAGTGTAGGCTTTTGCGCCCGGACATTATGTGTGAGAACCGTGGAGCGTATGTTTGCGAGAATGAGTTTTGCAATTTTTTAAATATAGGGTTAGGTAGGTAGGTAACTTGCTTTCTGGTATGTGTGTTAGATGTAAGTAGGTAGGGTCAGGGCAGGACTCTACAGGTCCTGTGCCTGTAGTTCGATTTGAGGAGTCGAAAGGTTCGCCGAATCAAACGGATTGTATCGTTTATTTTGGTTTTACTTTCGATTCCTGGAATCTCGCGGCTTTACAGTCGCTCTTCGCGGTCGCGTTCGTTCGCGGTAGGTTCCCCGAATCGCTCGTCCCGCTCGAGTTTCTCCACAATGGTTCCGACAACGTATTGCGCGGAATCTCGAGTCTAGGCTTAAGTTTCAGGCTTTGGCAGGACCGCCGAAGAAAGAAGAGACTCGATGGAGTCGAAGAGGCCCTGACAAATTGTTTCAAGAGTGGGCTGCAACAAATGGTTCTTCATCTTCATCTTCGGATGAGGATGGAAAGTCATTTCATGTTCCTACTGCGTCACTATATTCGCCTGTATTTGTAGTATTTGTAGTTTTTCAGATCCACAGCCAGTATTTTGGGGCAGATCGTGGTTTGCATTAGTGTTGCAAAATTCAAATGATCGCGTTTGTTTTAAAAATAGCATTGTGCATAATTTGAATTTATCGCGATTACTTTTAGCGTTGCGAACGATGAATATTTTCGCGTTTGCTTTCAGAGTAGTGTTGCGAATAAGAATTAATACCGGTTTGCTATTAGCGTTACGAAGTACAAATTATTCGCGTTGCTTGTCTAGTTATCTTTGCAAATAATTAGTTTTATGGATAACTTTAGAGTTGCGAACGATAAATAATTTTTCGCGTTTTCTTTCAGAGTAGATTGCGTATAAGAACTGATCTCGGATTGCATTAGTGCTGCGAAATGTAGATATTATCGCGTTGCAAATACAATTTACCGACTTTGATTACGTGTAGAGTTGCGATCGATTATATGCCTCGTGTTTATTTTTGGTGTAGCGTTGCGTATAATAATCACTGGTCGCGTTTCTTTTGATGTAGAGTTGCGACGTATAGAATGCCTCAAGTATAACACTGGTAGTATGTGCATCAGCATCACGAAACAGCCTGATGTATTACAATTTAAAATAAGAAATAGAAGATTTTCGGTGCAGTTGTCAATGAGGTACATCCTGTTTGCGAACGATGAATATTTTCGCGTCTTTTTTTCAGAGTAGTGTTACGAATAAGAATTAATACCGGTTTGCTATTAGCGTTACGAAGTACAAATTATTCGCGTTGCTTGTCTAGTTATCTTTGCAAATAATTAGTTTTATGGATAACTTTAGAGTTGCGAACGATGAAAATTTTTCGCGTTCTTTTTCAGGGTAGTGTTGCGTATACGAACTAATTTCGGATTGCATTAGTGTCGCGTCGAAGTCTGAACCATACAGTTTTCATTCCGTTAAAAAACTGAAGAATTCCTGTCTCATTTCCTCCTGTGTTCATTTCTATAGCCTGTTGGTAACGTTGCAACTGATAGAAATGTGGTAATGGGGCTGTAAAGCTCCAGAGAAATGGTCCGAAAAAATACATTGGATTCAACGTCTGCTGGTATATCTCGTCTGTGGTACAGTTTTCATTCCGTTGAGAAAGAAAAGAATTCCTGTACATTATGAGCGCTATGATCGTTTTCTATAACCTGTTGGTAACGTTGGAAATGCCATGGAAATGATATTCATCATGATCGATATTTCAGTTCGCGTGAAATTAATTTCCATAGATGCATAGTCTCTATCCTACACCTCGTCTGTGGTGTAATCGACGAATAAAAAATACTTGCAGGTAGACTCATGGAAATTAGATAACGCAACTTTTAGGTTGGTAACTTTTTGGCTCGTAATAGTGGATCTATATTTCGTCAGTGATCATTCTACCCAAAAATATGTCTCATTCAATAGCATAACAATTCAAATTTGATAGATAACAAAACCATGTAGATAGTTTCACATCACGTTAAACGTAATACGCATTAACTTGAGATTATATACGTTGATCAATTTAATAAAAATAGCCAACAGTTTACTTTTATAACAAAAAGAATGCAGTGCTGCACGGAAGATTACTTGAGGCGCCATGTAGCGTCGAAGAGAATGCACTATTTCTCGACGAACTTGAACGTTGCACCGTAGATGGTGGTGCAATCGTTCGTACGAGAGTGCATACTTCTTTTTTTTTATAAAAATGAACTTTGGACTAAATTTATTAAATAAACCGACGTATATAATCTCAAGTTAATGTACATTCGTTTAGCGTGATGTGAAACTATGTTCTTGCACGAAGAGCAGTAGAAATTTCAAATACGTATTACGGAATCGAAAAGCAGAAGTTGGAGGTGGCTTGTAAGGATAGCAATAGAAACTATTTCTTGAGAAACTTGACCGTTTTGCCGTTGAGGGTCAAGCTTTTATAAATAAACTAAATTGACGAGTAGAAATACTAGATTAAAAATTTTGTCATTAGATAGGTCTGTACTGTACGTAGTTTGTGATAGAAATTTCATGGGGATTAGTATACTAATTGTTGCGTTTCTCAACGCATCGATTGTTGGGCTAGTAAAATTTTCTGCGAGATCAAAATTTGATTTTAAATAATTCTAAATCACATAATTTAAAACTTGTCATAGTACTTAATATTTTAACTCGAAAATTAACCTTCGAGATTCATAGTGAAAAGTTCTGCCACTATGTATTGAGGGTGACGTGGCGTGGAAATCGAGCTTTAAGCTGCATACAATACCGTAACCATTAAATACATTACCTACCATCAAAAAGAAATATTAGCTCTCATTCAGTGGACTCCGAGTCCATTTGGATTAATGCAAACTATTTTTAGAGTCGCGAAGTAGCTTTTAATAAATAACAATGTTTTTAATAAATAACAAAATACTTTTATTGAAATGAGAAATTATAATATTCATACTCGGGACATAATGGACCCGGAGTCCACCGTTTTTTCGTCTTTTCTTGCTACTCGTTTGACGTTGAATAACCCATCGCGTTTCTTATCATCAATAACGTAATTTTAAATGAAATTGCACGAACGTGTTAGTCGTTTAAATCGTACCATCGCTGAAACGTAGAGGAAAAGGTTGTAAAATATCACAACACCATTATTATATATAGAATAATACTCTTTATTGTTTTTGATAGTTTTTGTTGTTGTTATCCATATCGTGCGTTATTCTTTTACTTTTCATCAGGTTAATCGTTTTTGCGCTTGCATTTATTAAATCCCATTTTGTTGTCTGTTGCTGCTGATTTTGTTGCTGGTATTTCGATAAAACGGTATGCGATACAACGTCACAACTTCGAAACAAAATTAAACGGACGAAAAAAAAATATTAATATAACGTGTCCAATCACTCGAGAACCGTGAATTCTCGTGTACCGTATGCTTCGTGGACCACTTAGGACTAGAGTAATTGCGATTCTTGGCTTCTTTTCGTTCGCGTTGTTTGTGTGTTTTCATTTACTTCTTGCATCCATAATAAATTGCCGGAACGCTCGCGCAAAGTGACAATCTCTGGCGAGCGCGCGTCCGTCCCCGAGACGATTCGTTCGCGCGCATCGCTCCGCGCGTTGACATCGCGTTTCTCCCGCATTGTACTTGCTACAAGGATATTTTTTTCGTTTTTTCTTTTTTTTTTCATTTTTCGTTTTCTTTAGACGCGGCCTCGTGACACGAATACGGATTACAGTCGAGTGATCGGCACACGTCCGAAGATACAACCGTGCATCTTAAAATTTTCCTAGCTCTATTAAAATGGCCGCACACACGGCTCGTACGGCGAACGTACCCCGACGGGATCCATCGATTTCAGGCGTGGTTTGCAGCTAACACGAGTCACGAACGTAACAACTTAATCGTACAATAGTCGTATGTGGAGTCGCAATGGTAGTCGTATGGCAGCGCTGTACGACTGTAGAAATTATTGCACGGGAAATTTTTACAACCGTAACCCTTATCAACGCGATTGGGAAAAATTTCGTGACCGTAACATTTTAGTGAAATCGAACGTTTCTGTTCGCTGTAAAAATCGACGATCCCTTCGGAAACGTGCATTCGCTTCACGCGCCCGGCGCGATTTCGATGCAACCTCGTTTCCTCGCTTCATCTTTTTTTTCCTTTTAATTAATTAACTCTGTCTTTCTGTAACCGTCTTCTCCGCGCTACTATTTACAATGTACAGTGTCGTGTGTTTTTCACCTGTCCTAGGTTCGCGGTTACGATGGGACTCGCTCGTCTCGATGACCGTTCCGATCTTATGGACTGGACGAAAAGTCTTCTCATATTTGTCAACAGATGACGTTCATTAAGTAATAAAATAAAATAAAATGATACACATTCCGTTTAAACTAAATCCGCATATACGTAACCAAAACTTCATTTAACAAAAAAAAAGAACAAAAATTTGTATTTCTTTTGGAATGAACAGGAAGACTTTCTATCCAACCCAACAACTAACATTCGTTCGTCCTCGTTATTTTTCGGACAATATCTTCGAACCCTTCAAGCAACGATCCTGCGGCCTCGTTCTTTCGCTCGTGAAAGAAGGAGACCATTCTCGCGCCCAGAGGGCGTCTAGTACAAACGTAATAATAATAATAATAATAATATTAATAATATTAATAATAGTAATAATAATAATAACCGTACAAAACAAAAAAAAAGAGAATAGAATCGAGGACGCTGATGCGTTCGCGAGGCGGCCCACTCGAGCTGTCGTTGCATAGTAGTTTAATCCGGGTTAATTGCTAACTAATTCTCGTTTAGATATCGTGTAATAGGAACTTAATCGTACGTCTTCGCACCAGCCCAATTCGATTAACTCTTCATAGGACAATAGAATTGCAATATTTTCATTATTCTCTCTCTTTAAAAAAAAAAAAGAATGAAATAAACTCAATGATGATACGTTTACACATTCCGTTTCGTTCGTTCGAACAACGAACGAGCAGACTGAAAGAGCTCAACGTTTTCTAGCCTACTACGTACAAACATTCATCAGAGAACATTTATAAAAACTTCTGTCCCGTAAGGAGTTAAAGACGCAACTTCGGCGAAACGGTGCTTTGCCACCTATCGTTACGATCCCGATAACCATCTTAGAAACAACTGACCGCTCCAGCATAAAAAGGGGCAGGAAATTTCAAAAGAAGCTACGAGCATGTCGCTAAACGTGTCCCGAGATGATCGTATTTATTTCTATTCGAACGCGCGCGTAAAAACGTTTCTGGAAGAGCTGTGTGGATGATCGGATGACAACAACAGAGCGGTCAGTTGTTACTCGATCGCGATAGTCCATTGTCGGTTGCGCATTGAACTGAATTTGAGTGGGGGGAAATGGCCCCGTGGGCCGCTGGCGCCATCATCCGAATGGCAACGAGATTGCGCGAGTCCCCGTCACCGCTTTGTATCACTTATCACGGTAAATATATATATAATAATCTTATATATATAATTCTTGTGTTTATAATATATATATATATAATATATAATAATATCTTATATGTATATTTTCTTCACATTATACCTATTATATCATCTTTTATTTTCCGCTTAAACGTACTTCTGCGCGTGCGCTATTTATACTATTTACAACGTTCCCGTTTTTTTTTTCTTTTCGTTTAAATCGTAGTCCCCGTAGTGTTCGTCGTACACACCCCTTTTCTCTTTTTTTTTTTTTTTTAACATTAATACGCGCGCCGGTGTAACGTCGAAGCGCGCGTTGTGTACGTTCGTCGTTCTCTTGCACGGTTACACACATTCCCGGCTCTGTGCGACACGCGACATACAACCGACGAACTCCTCGCCCCGCGCCTCTTTTCGCCGTGTCCGCCTCTCTGTCGGCCAAATTTGCAGGTACTCCACCGGTACCGTATGTACGGACGCGATTTAACGCGCCAAAGGTACATCCGTGTAAAAAGTACGAAATTATTCCCCCACCCCCTTTCCCCACCCTTCCCTCCGCCCCCACGAGTGTCTTTTCTTTCTACGAAAGGCGAGAACACACCACCACGCCCTGTTCCGACACCGTGCTTGGTATTCCGCTTGATAGCCAACTCGATTCGAGCGAAATACCGATCGAGTGGCATGAGTATTTTGTTTTCACGTTCGCTCGTACATACGTCCGTCTCTTTTGTTTTCTCGGAATCAGTATGCTTTCGATATACGCCGGTTAATACAGTGCACTGGCCGATCGACGTTTTTTTCTTTTTCCAACGATCAGTAAATTAATCAAACAATTCGACGCCAAAGTACATACGTAACAAGGAGTATCAAAACGTATCGAAATTTTAGATACTTGGTACCAAAGCTTTCGATACCGATGCTCGTGGAATGAATGCAGTGATCGATACCGATACCGTACGATACATCGTAAATATATGCAAAATAGGAAACGGATGCAATTTCGAACAATTACAAAAGCTTATGAAGTAGTCGGTCGATGTTGTATCTGTTTTCCAATTCCCTTGTTTCGTATCGATTGTTTCTTATTTTGGAACAATATCGTTGCTAATTCGATTTGTACGTAACTATAATTTCACGGGAGTATCGAAACGTTGATACAAAGTGTTACCTTATTATCTGGTATCAGGCGTATCGATACGGTATCAGTTAAGTCGATGGCTAATAAAAATCGAAAGAGTCAACGTGCACTGGAAGGAACCAGGTGCTCGGCGCCTGTTGTTGCTATACGCAGAACACCAAGCCGATCCGACGAGATGGCGCTGCGGTCGTAAAGCACAAAATGACACGCGCAAGACGCTATAACGCGATGGACGAAATTTTTTAACAATCTAGCGTACGTTAGAGAGACTCGTATGTGCCAAATGCCTGGACGTTCGTGTCCCTCTCGTCGGCATACCATGCAAGAAAACAACAGTGTTCGTCACTGAAATGCTCCGGACATTCGTATCAAACGCGCATATATAATTTCACACAACGTTCGTTCGTGCACGTGTATTTGTGTGTGTGTGTCTTGTGTTGTGTGTTATATGTTTTTATGTTAACACTCAGGCGGCCATAATTAAAGTACGTTCAATGAAACGACTCGAATGCATAAAAAGCGCAGCGAGAACATTTTCTCCATATCGCAAACCCCTTGACTAGATGCTTGGTCACTATTTGCATAATGTAGATACACGTGAAGGATAACCACGGCGAATTATCGAACAAACACACTACAACAAAGTCTAAAAACCAATCTTCGATAACGTCTCAATAATCGCGTGATATTTTCTTTGCAATGACACGTTGGAATGCGAAAGTAATTCTAAAGATATATATACATTGTACAACTGTTACCAAGCACTCGAAAAGAGTATTGAATAACAGAGAAGCTTCTCTTCACACCGCGTATTACAGGTTTTTGAATAATTTCAGCTTTGATGTACATACGATCCTTTCCCCCAGATTCTCCCCCAATGTTAAACATAATATTGCTCGATGTTTTATATTAAATACGAGAGGAACGAATCGATAAGAGATTGGTTTTAAATGAAAGTACTCGGGAAACGACGTAATCAAATTAACCCTAGAGGTAAAGTCGCGTTACTAGCGACACCAACTGTTTAGCAATGCTTACTATTATACTGACTGCCGCAAAAACATCGTTGAAGTTTAATTCATTTGTATGATTATTCAGTTTCTATTTAATTGATACACGTTTCTTCCATTCGGAATTTATATTATCGATAATGGGAAATTTTTTTTCAAACATCGCTGGCATCGAACATAACGTCACCTTAGCCTTTTAAACGCGCCATTCTAGGGTTAACAACGCAAACGAACGTACGATACTTGAACGAAACCGAAGAATTTTGAATTCGCGATATAACAAAGGAAACGCACGAAATATGTAAATCGGCCAGAGTTCACGGTTCACGTTACGATTATTCGATTTAGCACGTATGTATGTATGTATGTATGTATGTATGTACCTATATACATACATCGAAGTATCTAGCATGTCCCCATGTACATACAATCGGGTTCTACGTGTCTGTATGCGAGTGTAGCGTGACGTGTGTTCCTGAATGTTTGTACGTGTGTTTACATGCTGACTTAACATCGAATTAATTACAGTTTAAATCAATAATGTGTCGCAAAAACGTTATTGTAACTATCTCTTTTTTTGTTCTCTCGCGTAAGTAATCAGTCGATTTATAAATTATTATATCGCATTATCGCGTTAGACTCGCTTAAACGCTTAACTTCGATTTAAGTATAGCTGCTCTCCTGGGTTCGGTTAGTGGACGTTGAGGACGAGATCACGCGCGGATCGCCGTTCCTCTTCGCGAAGTGCGTCTCTCCGTCGAGTTTAATAATCTCTTCGTTCCACCCCGAGTGACGGTCACCTTCGCTCTATGCCCGTCGGCCACTCTATTTTACACGTATATGGTACATTACGGGAGATCAGTGGCGCACAGTGGCCTTCGTGCGACGATCCGAAGGGACCGATATTAATCCCGATCTCTAAAATACAGGTACATTTGTTAGCGTCGTTCGCCAGAACACAGAGTGACCTCAACTCGAACGAGCTTCCATCCGTGATCACGTGTCCCTCACCCACTCTGAATACAGCCTCGGGTAAATGTTCACGAATTCAGGGTAGCGTTGTTAGACGAGCCGAGTTCTCAACGATTCAAATAAACTTATCGTTTAAATGCATTCTCTGGAATTTTTGGCAAATCAAAGTTTTCTTCTTTGATGTTCCGTTAAACACGTTTCCTGTCCGTATAATTTCTTCTTTTTTTAGATTATTGCATTTTGTTCCGATCACGTTTCAAAGTTTTACCATAAAAATCCTTAATTTTATGCCCCTTTGAGACTTCATTGAGAAAGAAAACGCGTTACTTTTCATTTTTATGACTAACTTTGAAGAACAAATAAATTATTTTAAGTTTGGGTTACGTTCTTTTATTTAAAAATAAATATATTCTGGAATAATCAATCTTTGTCGCTATTGTATATCACTGTCCAAAATTTTATCTAAAAAATGGTTTCCCTTGGACTTGCCCCATCGAATTCACCAGAAATTTGATGATTGTTATTTGTTCTTAAAAATCTTGATAAAAACTACGTAGATGTACGTATTAAACAGTAAACGTGTTAAACAGATACTTCGACGTCATTCAAGTACCTGGGAGACTCGCGCCAAAAAACCGGCCCGTCTAATAACACCGATTCAGGGACTATTTAGGTTAGTCCGAGCTCCAATCGTCGAACGTCTCGATGGAAGCGCGTTCGATTGCACCAGTGTCCTGTTTACGACGTCAGGACGTATCTAGACTCCTCGACGAAGACTGCAGGCGATCCGTGCGAATGTACGCACATGGCTCTGTGTATACAGAAGTAAGCACCAGGACGTGATCATCCTAGCACCATATCGACTTTTCTATGTACGAAACGTGTCTCTGTACGTGTATGTATGTATGATGTATGCATGCGTGTACGATGCGTGTGTAGTATAGGCCACGGCGGTTATGTCTTATGCGTGTAAGTGTACCATTGGTGTATCAAGAGTGTATGGCATTAATTAATTCATCGCTTGGTTCTTAACGTTTTCCTAATCCGATGGGAAAACACTGATCGATGGACACACCAGTTTTTGATTGGCTGTCGCGAGCGACGCCGAGACATCGCCGAAGAATTCTCAACGCCGGCCAGCTAGGCGAGCGATACTCGTGGAAATTACAAACGAAACGTATATAAACAGGGACGATGAGTTTCCGTCGAGAACACGTAGGTCTGTGACTGTTTCATCGAGTAGTCATCGGTTGGTTCAAAGACAGCCACGGTCAACTGGACGCTCGCGAGCAAGAAGAGCAAACGACGTCTCCAGCGGGCATTTGACGTCACAGCTAGAAATTACGGATGGCGGGTGCAACACCACACATGCTGTAGCTGCAAAAGTATTAAGCGTACAGCGCTACATCCCCACTACTGCAATTGATCCCCCCTCGCCCACCCTCTACCCGTTGTTTTCTGTTGTGACGTACAAATACCCAGAGGCAAGTAGCGTGCACCCTTGCCCGCGAGGACCCAGTTGGCCGTGCCTCCTTTAAAGACTCGAAGAGAAGAAGGCTATCCTGCACTCGTCTACCGCATCGCCGGCCCGGGGGCGTGGACGTTGAAAGCTCTGAGACTTTTCGCTCTCTCTCACACACACTCTCGCTCTCTCTGTCGGACGTGCCGGTGGCGACATTTTGAGCTAGCCGGGAACTCATACGTGCGCCGCCGAATTCGCAGGTGCAACTGCAAAAACAGATCGTT